>NC_137044.1:15154230-15166730 GCF_032717465.1 Coenobita brevimanus
CTGTGTCCTGTTCCATTTTAGTCTACCCTTTTTTCCTTTCTCATAATTTTTCACTTTTTTTCTTCTAATCTTCGTGGGAAATGTAGAGGAAGGGCAGAGAATGGCCTTGTTTCCTCCTTCGCCTATTTGCATATATTCATCCCTATGTTGCCTTTTTCTTTCCCTATTTTGTGCCTATTTTCTGCACGTTTCCTCACGCCATCAATTTGTTTTGCTGCTGATGTAATGGATGTCACCATGACCTGGGAGAGAGAGAGGATTTTTTTTTTTCACCTATTTTGCGCATTTTATAATCAGTTTTGCACTTTTTCCGTCCACTGTGCACTTGCTGTCTACTGTGCACTTAATGTCCTCTGTGCACGTTGTCTGCTTTGAACTTCCTGGCTATAGTGCACTTCCTGGCTACTTTGCACATCCTTTATGCTCTGCACTTTCTCTGTACTGTGCACTTCCTGGCTATATTGCACTTCCCGTCTACTTTGCACTTCCTGTCTACTCTGCATTTCCTGTCTCCTGTGCACTTCCTGTCTCTTCTAAACTTCCTTTTCAATATGCACTTCTTGTCTTCACTGAACTCGTCAACTCTACACGTCATTCGTCTGGATTACATTCCTACACATCCTGTCTATACACATCCTGTCTGCTCTACACATCCTGTCCCTTCTGCACTTCCTGCCTACTCTGCACTTTTCTCCTTCCCTGTCTGTTTTCCAGTATTTCCTAACAATTATGGAAATAGTAGGGCAGAGGCGGAAAATGGCCTTGTTCCCCTCTGGCTGTGCTGCATATATATATTCCTTCTTATGGAGGGAGGGAGGGAGGATGCAATGCCGGTTAAGTATGCACAGCTGTATTTTTTCCTTAGCCTCATTCTTTCCCTCCATTATTATTCTTCCCCTAATTATGTGTGAAAATGATCCTCCCTCGCACGGGTCTAATCCTAAGCTAATCTCTCGTGTCATTTTTTTTTTCGGCTAATCCTCCTCCTGATCCCAAGTGAGGACCAGTGAAGCGAGTTCGATCCTATTTCAGTCCGTTTTCGGTTCGTGTTTTTCTAAGGCTTGTGGAAATGAGATTGGCACTTCTTCAATTTGGCTTCTCTTCAGTCTCCCCTTTCACCTCCATTTGGACTTGGCGAGAAGAATGTGGATGTGGAGCAGGTGGAGGAGGGTGATAGGGATGTGGATAATGGTCATTTGGTTGGATGGATCGGGAAAAAAAGTGGAATGAACGAGGGAGAAAGTGGAAGATGTGTGAGAGTGGATAAAAGGGAGATGGTTGGATGGATGAGAGAGAGAGAGAGAGAGAGAGAGAGAGAGAGAGAGAGAGAGAGCGAGCGAGAGAGCGAGAGAGAGAGAGAGAGAGAGAGAGAGAGAGAGAGAGAGAGAGAGAGAGAGTATCCCTTAACAACGAAATTATATCGCCTCAAATTGATGTTGACGTAGTAATTTAAGTCGTCCCCTCTTACTTGGACTTGGAGCAGTTGATTAGGTAGATGAATAAATAAATAGATAGACAGGTAAGCAGGTAGACAGGTAGGCAGGTTAGTATCGACTGATATAGATGTAGACTTAACAACATAAACAGAACGATAGGCTAATAGGTAAATAGATTGAGACACTATTCAGACAGACAAGAGAGAGGTGTATGCAAGTCGTGTGTGTAAAAGAAGGGGGTGATTAACAACAAATTAAAGATAGAAGTTGGGAGAGTGTATGAGGGAGGGTGGTATGTGGTGGGAATGAGGGGGGGGGAATGTCTTTCTTCTTTTTACCATCCAATTATTTTCTTCTCTCCCCCCCCCACCCCTTTTTTTTTTTTATGTGTATTCACCTCAGACTCAGTTTTTGTTCACTATTGTTCCATCCCTGTCTGTCTTTATCTTGTGTTTTTCCTTTTTCTGTCCTCCCTTTATGTTTTTTCCTTTCGTAAATTTTCTTTCCCTCAAGCTCTCTCACCCTCTCCCCTCCCACCATCCCGTCATTCCCCTGTTCTACAGTAGATTTCTCCATGTATTCTTTTCTCCCTCCCTCCCTCCCTCTCTCTCTCTCTCTCTCTCTCTCTCTCTCTCTCTCTTTCTCTCTCTCTCTCTCTCTCTCTCCCTTCCCCTTCCGTATCACCCCCCCCCTCCCCTTCATCTCAGACACCCCTTCCCCCTCCCTCCCTCCCTCGCTTTCCACCTCCCCCTCACCTCCTTCCCTTCCACCTCCCCTGAAGCCTTTCCGTCCAGCCGTCTCGCATCTCAGGCAGACCACGAGAGGGTCGGCCTCGTAATGTGGGGCAGAGGGAGGCAAGGGTTTACCTCTCTGACATACATGCAGATTTGTGTGTATACAGGAAAATTCGTTCACAGGTATACACGCACATGCATACATACACAGGAAGAAAAATACACACATACATATACGTACATGAATACACAGGCAAAAGCTACAAACACACACACACACACACACAGTAACATGCAGCAGGTTTTTTGTGTTCCTGTGTGCGTCAGAGAGAGAGAGAGAGAGAGAGTTAGGCGAACATCATGCTCGATAATTCATTCTCCCTGTCTGGAAAAACGCGTGAAGTGATCAGCTAGAGCCAGTGTTGCTCTGTCTGTCTGTCTGTCTGTCTGTCTCTCTCTCTCTCTCTCTCCCCCCCCCTCTCTCTCTCTCTCTCTCTCTCTCTCATTTCATTTCCATCAATTTTTCCATCCCTTCTCATCCTGCCGTAATTATCGGCCGTATCCCCAGTAATGATGAAGATGGAGGTTGTGTGTGTTTTTTTTTTTATGTGTCCGACTCTGGGCATAGGCTTCACAGCCTGCTATCAAGGCCCAGCAGTCCTCCTACATACCATACGCCTCTACATGTCACCACTTCGGCGCTAACACCCACCGTCCACACTGAATACATGCTAGGGCTGTCTCATACAGGACTGATGTACAGTATTGGTATTAGCGGGGGTATTTTTACGACATGTCCTCGGGGCTTCTGGTAGATCAGTGAAGCCTGATATAATGAAATTCAAATCCTTAAACTGTTCCCTGCCCCAACGGGGATTTGACCCTGGGTCCTTTAGGACTGCAGGCCACCTCTCTACCGACTGAGCCACCGCCTTGCACAGCCTACCGCCACAGCACACCACCATCGCACAACCACCACCACCACCACCACCACACCACCAAAACCACCAGAATACCAAACCACCACACTTCCTTACCTTTGCATATCCTGCCACACCATCACACCCGTGCTCATTCCACCACCACCATCACACTTCCTTATTTTGCACATACCACCATCACCACCACATAAAAACACCACTACCACCACAGTTTAAGGCTCTACTCTTTGCATACTTTACCACACACCACCTCACCACCACATCACCATCACATTACCCCACCCCACTCCTACACAACCTATCCCCTGGCAATAAAGAGGTTAGTGTGGACTGTGTCTACCCTCTCCAGTTCGAGAAAGTTCTACCGAAACACACACACATACAAAAAAAAAAAAAAAAAAGAATGCACGGATACAGTAGGAAAAATACTTAATCGGAGGAAAAGGATTAAGATAAATGCACAAAATAAATCGCTCAGGAAGAGGTGTTAGGAAGCATCCAAAGACAACAAGAATACGGTTCCATTTTCCCATCCATTTCCGCCCAGACATTTTTACTTGGGAAGCGTAAACAGTTTTCTGATATTTTTGTTTCTGCTTCATCGAGTGGACGCAATCGGCGTATTAATTTCACAGCCCGATGACGCATTTGATTTTATTCATCTGTGGGAATCTCCGTGCTCGGAAGAAACGAGAGAGAGAGAGAGAGAGAGAGAGAGAGAGAGAGAGAGAGAGAGAGAGGGAAAGAATCTTCAGTTTTTGTCGCTTTTTAACGGATGCCTTAATAAAATTAGAAATTATATGAAAAGCCAAATTTCCCCTAGCATGCGTCTCTTGTCGTTACAATAAATAGCACCTGCTTGCGTTACCAGTAATACACGACAAAAAAGTATTCAGAGTATTAAACCAAGCCATGCAATGGAGGTCATACTGTTACAGGTGGAAGATATACGATTAGCAAATTTAAACAGGAAGCACCTCGTTTAACATGAATAAAAATCATATTACCTTTTTTTTTATTACTTTCAGAGAGGTTAAATTTTTACCATAAATACTAGATCACACTTTCGCAAACAGGAGTAGCTTTTGTGTAGTGACTGTGCCATCCTAGCATCCCATTCATCACCACTCATTCATTAGTAACCATCCACTCATTCATCAGACCACAACACACTGGCCGACCCATCCATTGACACACACACACCCAGCTCATTAATCAGGGTGGGGGCTTGCGTCATGGAAAACTCACACGCTCATAAACACACCCATTCAGAAAAACGTGGGCAGGGTTTCATTCAGTAAAATTGTGATGGAAATGGTGGTGAATTTAGAGAATGTGATAGGATGAGTTCCTAGAGAAGAGAGAGAGAGAGAGAGAGAGAGAGAGAGAGAGAGAGAGAGAGAGACCGTGGGAACATCACCCTATCTAACCCTGAACTTCATAGGGTTTACTTAAAAAAAAAAAATAGGCACCTTAATCATCCACCATCCTAAACTCACTCCTTCCATTCATCTTTTATTTATTTATTTATTTATTTGGTTATTTATTTTATTTTTGAGTTAATGAAGGCTATATCAAATTCCTCCTGTTGGAAAAGCCTCTCCTAAGCTGAATACAATTTTCTGTAGGTAACAAAAATGGAAATTGGTACCGTTCAGTTCAATAACATGCTTTTATATCATTAATTTTCTGTCTTCAGACGATTTCCTTCAGCTTAGATTTGGAGAGGGTTAATGGAGACTGTATCTAATTCCGTCCTACATATGATTTGTCCAGAGCTTAACAAAATTGTCAAGAAGAAGAAAAAAACAACACAATAGGCTGGATATAGAGAAAATAAGACAGAAAATCGTCCTGTGAAGAATGAAGCCTGAGAAAATCGTCTTGAAATAGAAAAAAATAAGCCACAAAGGTGTCATGGGATTGAAGGGTCTGAAAAAGGGACGTGCTGGCAGTGAAAGGCAGGAGCAGTGGATTCGCCAGCTATCATCCTCATCTTAATTTGATAGGACCCAGGCGCCTTAATTAGCTCAGGACGAAGGGGATTTGTATAAGCCCCTCACTGCCTCAAAATTACCACGGATCAGCTGCATTGGGGAGGTGGGGAGGTGGGGAGGGATGGGGAGAACGAGGAGGAATTGATAAGAGATGGAGAGAGGTGTGGAAGGATGGTAGAAATGTTGGTAAGGGATGGGAGAGTTTTGGACAAGTGGGGAGAGCTGGGGAGAATAAGGAGGATGCTGGAAAGGATGGAAGAGGAGGGAAAGGAAGGGGGAAGATGGAAAGTGAGGGGAAATGGGGAAGGGTGGGAAAGAGGTGGGGCCGATGGGGAAGAGGTAGGGAAGGGGATGGGAAGGAGGTGGGGAGGGGTGGGTGAGATGAGAAGAGGTGTGGAGGGACTGGGGAGAGGTATAAAAGTGGGGTAGAGGTGGAGAGGGATGGAGAAGATGTAAGGAGGGATCGGGAAGAGATGGGAAAGTGGGGAGAGAGTGGGGGAGTAAGATTCCGGGTAATATCTCTTCCCCTCCTTGTTCATCTTCTCTTTCTTCATTCTGATTCCCCTGCCAGCCTCTTCTCTTTAATTTTTCTCTTCCTTCCCTCCTCCTCCACTTCTTCTTTTTTACTTTTCCATCTTTCTTTCTCCCATCGCTTTCCCCTTCTATTCCCCATCCTCTGATTCTGTGTACCGTGTTCATTCTCCTCTCTCTCTCTCTCTCTCTCTCTCTCTCTCTCTCGCCATTAATGAGATATCTGTGGCTTTGAATGGGTCCCAGTGGTCATGAATGAGGGGGGGTATGCTAAGCCGGGGCATACGTGATATTAATAGGGCATTTTTGGAGGGCATTGTGTGTGGTGATTTTTGGTTTGGGAATTGAAATTATTACTGATCAGTCCAACCTCCTTTATGATACATGGAAATGATTGGGATGATGACGACGATGATGATGATATTTGTGTTAATGATAATGATGTTATAATATTATTGTCAGTACTTCTACCGCTGCTACTATTACTACTACTGCCGCTACTACTGCTACTACTACTACTACTACTACTACTACTACTAACATTGACCAAAAAAACAACAACAATTTCCTTATTAAACATTCCCTAAACCATTTCATGAACCAAAATGTAAAACTCCATATATTTACGAATCTACCCTTCCATTAGGACCCACTCTCTCACTTATCACCGCTTCCACTTCATTTGCCGCTCCCGAAGTGACAATGGCGGCAATAAGAGGGTGAGAATGGGAGCTGTTGGCACCTGCATTGCCCCATTTATCAATCCCCTTGGTATTTTACAGGGTCATGCTGAGGAAGTTCGCAGCATCTTCACGAGCCTCTTAAAAGGTAAGTTGAAGAGTGTTATTTCTTTTTTTAGGTCTGTAGTTTTTTGTTTAATCTGTGGGTTAAGTGTGTGTGTGTGTGTGTGTGTGTGTGTGTACTTGCTCTGAGGATTTGGTCAAAGGTATGGACCGTATGGGGAAAAAATCGTTCAGATGACTTGTAGGTAAGATGTTCTTGACGTAGAAAGAGGTGGTTAAACTTTAAGGGATATACGTGAAGGTCCCAGGGTGCAACGGAGTTCACTCTATTAACATTTTTTTTTTATTCACCCTCCCATTTATTTATCTATTCATTCATTCTTCTCATTAATTCTGTTTATATTTACCTCAACCGACCTTCTTGCAATTCTTTCATAAGGTTTTGTTTGCGTATTACACCTTATTATGTTGAATATTATTGATGTTTTATTATCGACATTTATATAGAAATATAAACACACACACACACACACACACACACACACACACACACACACACACACACACACACACACACACACACACACACACACACACACACACACTCACACACACACACACACACACACACACACACACACACACACACACACACACACACATTAACGTTTTCAGTACATTGTTTATTTCACCCTTGTATCATAGAGCAGTCTTGTTTAGCTTCGCATTCCTCCATTCCTACCTTTCCCTTCTCATTACCTCTTCCTCACACTCCACCTCCATTGCTCACCCCTTCCTTCATTTACCCCTTCCTTCATTTACCCCTTCCTTCATCCATTCCTTTCATACCCTTTCCTTTAATTTCTCCCTTCATCTCTTTGTTCACCTCTTCACACACTGCTTCCTTCGCATTTCCCTTCATTCATATACTTTTTCACCTCTTCTGTCCTTCACCTCTTTCTTCCCACTACTCATTCTTCCCACACATCATTCTTCCTACACCCCTTGCATTCTTCAGTCTTTCTTTCCATCACCTCTTTCTTGACTCCCTTTCTTCTTTCACCTCTTCCATCACGTTTTTCATCATCCATTCCTCACCACTTCTTATACCCATTCCTTCACCTCTAAATTCTCCTTTCCTTCACCTTTTTTTCACCACCCATATCCCTTTACTAATCCCCATCGCCCTTACCTAATCCTGGATCAGATCACAGGTGTTCTGGATCCCACGCCCCTCCCCCCCCTCCTTACGCACATAGTGTTTCATCTCTTTACCTCGTATCTCTTTATCTAGTCTCTCTTCCTCTTATATTTTGACGTTTTACTCCTCTCCATCCCTTTCTTTACGCCTCGTAGCCCTTCTCATTGTTTTCGTCTTCCGATTGTCTTATTCTCTGTCTCCTCATCTCTCTCCCCACCTTCCCAATCTCCCACCACCCCTATTCGCCCTCTTCTCCCATTTTTTCTTCTTTTTCCTAGATCCCTCTCTCCCCATCCCTCCTGCCACAGGTATCCTCTCTCCTTTGTTGCTTTCCTCATTTTCTTCTGTCTGTTCGTGTACTTAACAATTTGTCTTTCTGTCCTTGTGCCTCTCCCCTATCTATCTTCACTTACTTCATCCCTTAATCTCTTTCCATGCATCTGTTCATCCATCTCAGTCATTCTCACCTTTCTAACGTCCCCCATCCCTCGTTTATTCCCATTATCTCTTCATTCCTCTATTTACTCTCCATATCTCTTACCTCCCCATCCATTCTGTATTCCTTCCATCCCTTCTCCTTCTCCTTACCCCACATTTCTCCTACCTCCACCGACTCTTCTCTATACCCATGATCTCTTCATCCCTCTCTTTACTTTCCTTCTCCCTTACTTCCCCTTATCTTTGATATTCCCTGTATCTACTCCCAATCTCCCTTCACCTTCATCCCTTCCATATTCTCTCTTTCCCCCCTCTACTCCATTCATTCTATATTCTCCCTCTCCCCATCACCCCCCACCAAGGGATTACTTCTTGGAGCGTACCTAACTTGTTCTTAATGAGTTCTGGAGGCGGCATGTGAGATATGTATGTCCCCCTCGCTGTGAGCCCGAGCAGAACGCATCGCCGGTGTCTTCCCACCACCTGTCGTCCCCCTTCCCGCCCCCTGTCTTCCACCCTTGATGGATATGCCTAAGGTTCAGCTCAGATCGTACGGTTCAATGGTTGAACACACAGCCCACGGTAGAGCTCACACAGGGTTTAACTTACAGCCTTCAGTCAAATGGTTCAACTCACAGCTTACAGCCCAGTGGTTCAGCTCAGCCTGCGGTTTAAGTTACAGTCTACAGTCCAACTTAACAGCTTAAAGTCCTACGGTTCACCAACGGTTAAACTCGCCATCTGCGGTTCAGCTCACAGTCTGCGATTTAACTCAGACCCTGCGGTTCAAACCAGTAGTCTGTGGTTCAACTCAAAGTTGATGTTCTCTTGTCCTTGAGTTTACAAGTTAAGCCTATCCCAAGCGTAGAGAAGGGCCCTTTCTGATACTGGGACTCTAAACCTCTGGAAATTGGAATAGTTTAGAATTTTACTTTGGTTAACGCTATATGGTAATATCTGTAGCTGAGGGAAGTATCTCGCTCATTGAGGAATTACCAATAACTCACAACCTAAGCTCATTAACAAAATCCCCTACCTCGTCCATACGCCGGTATTCTCATTGGCCTATTTCGTCTTGCCTAGTACCCCTTAATGTCCTGTTGTCGCCTGCTGATTTAAATGTGTCGTGGTTATGAAGCCAAGTCACGTAAGCAAGACAAATCGCTTAGGAATAGATTTTACGAAGCCTCTAGAGCCTCATGTAAGACGGTATAAAGCTATAATAATCAAAATAAATCGCTCAGGAAAAAATGTTACAAAGCCTCCTATGCCACGTACAGTAAAGGTCATAATCCCACTAGTTCCCCCGGCTCCTTCAGCTTAAGTAAACAGGTCCAGGTGTTGTGTCTCTCAAGCGGGGATCGGCGAGGTGTTGTTCATTATTTTCACGCGGCTCCCAGTTTGACGCAGCTTGTGAGGGGGATCAAGTTGGAGGTGTGAGAGGCCGGCTGTTTGGGGCAGTCAGGCGAGAAGACGACCAGGCTGGGTGAGTGGCGTTACATGGGTTTGGATCAGTGGCGACTTGGACGCATATACGAGCAGACACTGATATACTTAAGCAGACACGCACATACACACACACACACACACACACACACACACACACACACACACACACACACACACACAGTACGCCGTGTCCAGGCTGTTACCCAGTGAAACTAGGTGTTCCTATTCCAACTTTAACCCCGATATACACGATCGGACAAATGGTCTCAAAATTCGTCCGATTCCAGCCCCAGTTTGGCGGGGCCCTGAAGCTCCATAAAGTGACGAAAGTGGAGCTCCATAAAGTGACGAAAGTGGCGATAGTTTCAGTGGGCCACTTAACCATTGCTCAAGCACCACTTCCTGGATTTGACTGGGGATCGTCACTTGGCTATGATGTCGCCTAGCTCCGGTAAAGGGACACTGAAACAGCTTTTGAGTAATTGAATACTTGTTAACTCTGGGGGAGGACGTGGTGATGGTGGTGGAGAGAGAGAGAGAGAGAGAGAGAGAGAGAGAGAGAGAGAGAGAGAGAGAGAGAGAGAGAGAGGGAGAGAGAGAGAAACATCTACGTGCATTATCCTTCACCTTTCACACACACACACACACACACACACACACACACACACACACACACACACACACACACACACACACACACCCTGTCGCACCTGTCCACCTAATTCCCCGCTACCTCCTAACGATTTTACTCAACTTGAGGGAGAGGTGCGGTAATGGGGGGACTTAAGAGACGCCCCACATCACCGCCGAGACGCAGGTGCAGGCAACTTGTGTACACCGACGATATTTCCCGAGCGCTGGCTGGAGGAGGGCGCATATTTTTTGACCGCGTATAAACAGGACGACGGCGGGCACTGCGGGGAGCTTAAAGTGGGGAGGGAAAGTGGGGGATGAGGTAGGCGGGAGGGGTGATGATGGAGGGGCAGGATGGGGTGGCTGGGGTTGATGTGGTTGGGAGGGGTGTGGTGGAAGGAGATGATGTGGTAGAGCGGTAGGAATGGGGATGATGGGAGGGTGTTGGTGAAAGTGCTAATGAAGGAGTGGGTACGGTGGGGGTGATTGGGTATTGAAGTAAAGAGATGATGGACGACTTCATAGGGAGGGAGTGTTTGAGTAGGGAGGTAGGGAGGGGAATGATGGAGGATGATGTAATAGGGAGGGGGATGATAGGGACAGGGGAAGCGAGAGGGGGGATGATGGAGTAGGAAGGGAGGGAGAAGATGGGAAGGGACGATGGCGAGGAGGGGTTGCTGAGGGAGGGGGTTGTGGGACAGGAATTTACAGGGAATCGGGGAACAGTGGTAGGGGAAGGTAACTAAAGAAGTTTATAGGTATAATATAGGACTGTAAGTTATATTTCTAAGCAAACAGTATATTATCTACATATATTATACTGTACAGACAGGAAGCCTCACTGTACAAGACTGAACAGGAAAAAGTGATGAGAAGGGAAGGTGACTGGGGAGAAAGATTAAGGGTTGGTCTTATGAAGTGTACCTGACGTGTGTAAAGAAAGGAAGAGAGAGAGAGAGAGAGAGAGAGAGAGAGAGAGAGAGAGAGAGAGAGAGAGAGAGAGAGAGAGAGAGTGTAAGAAGAAGTACGTGTGTGTGTGTGTGTGTGTGTGTGTGTGTGTGTGTGTGTGTGTGTGTGTGTTGTGTGTGTTGTGCGAGTGTAAGTAAAGAGAGGAAGGCAACTCCAGAAGTGTCTTAAATTACAGGAACTTAGAAAGAAACAGGAGTGTGTGGGATGGGAGGTGAGGGGCAGGGAGGTGGAATATGCATGAAGCTGGAGAAGACTTGCTGGGGAAAAAGAGAGAGAGAGAGAGAGAGAGAGAGAGAGAGAGAGAGAGAGAGAGAGAGAGAGAGAGCCTCTGCTACGGTTTAAATTTTGCGAGACAGATAGAAGGACATGAATAGATAAACTGTCGGATAGATAGAGAGTAGCCTGAGAGAAAGTTGGATAGACAGAAGTAAACAAGCAGACAGACAGAGAAAAGTGGATAGAGAGAAATAAACGGACATACAGACGTACTGACATTGACGTAGAGAGAGAGAGAGAGAGAGAGAGAGAGAGAGAGACAGAGACAGAGGCAGAAAATCAGAAAAAGAAAGAAAAAGAAAATGTGTGTGTATATACGTGGACCCAAGACCTAGCCACCATTTCCAGGCCTAAATTGCGAACAGCGTGTAGAGAATGGGAAGTGAGGGGCAGAGGGCTAGATTATGCAAGCAACTCGGGGGGAAAGGCAAGAAATATTGGGGCCAGTAGGAGAAAAATGCAAGAAACTTAGAATTATGCAAGTTGGGATTATGCAACTTTTGAATAAATACTGGAGTTGTGTGTGTTATTGAGAGAGAGAGAGAGAGAGAGAGAGAGAGAGAGAGAGGCAAACAGACACACAGACACAGGTAGACAGACAGACACACAAAAAGACACAAACACAAAAAGATAGACATGTGAGCAGACAGACAGAGACAGACACAGGCGCAGAGAGAAACACAGAATCTCCCTAAATATTACATCCATTGTCCAGGGATATTATTATTTTCACATTTAATACAGCTAACAAAAAAAAAAAAAAAAGGAAAAAAAAAAGGACTGGAAGAACACCACATTATTATTACTACAAAATTCCCGGAACATTGTTATTTCATTGAGGGTATTTTTCTTACTGGCAATTTTTTGATGAGATATTTTACAGTGTCATTTTTCCACCATTAATAGCTGAGCCGAGGGAATGCGTTTTTTTTTTTTTTTTTTTTTTTTAATGGAAATTGAGTTAAATGTGTGAGGGATTTGCATTTGATATTTCGTGAGAGATTTGAGACAGGGAGATGGAATGAGAGTATGCGTCAGAAGGGGATGGAGAGAGAGAGAGAGAGAGAGAGAGAGAGAGAGAGAGAGAGAGAGAGAGAGAGAGGATGTATGTATATGTGTATGGAGAGTAGGCCTATATAATGTGTGCAGGTG
>NC_137044.1:15169230-15226730 GCF_032717465.1 Coenobita brevimanus
TTCATGAGTATCGCCATTTCTCACTTTAATACCCCTTCTCGCTATTGCAATTTAATTTTCTTTTTTTTTTTTCGTTCATCCATTTCTCTGCCTATGAACTTCTCTCTCTCGTTTCGCTTCATCTATAAGATTCTCTCTCTCTCTCTCTCTCTCTCTCTCTCTCTCTCTCTCTCTCTCTCTCTCTCTCTCTCTCTCTCTCTCCTTTTCCATTCTCATTCCTCCACTTTCCCCTACCCCTTCCCCACCTTACCTGCCCCCCCTTCTCCTTCCATTCACTCCCCAGCCTCCTCCCCCTCCCCCATCTACTACCAACCCCACTTTCTCCCATTACCTTTTCCTCACACCCATTCCTTCCCCCACCCTCCCAACCCTTCCCCTTTTCTCTTCTTATTTCCTTCCTTCTCTCCCCTACCTCCTCCCATTCCCTCCCCACCTCTTTCCCATTCATCCGTTACCTCCATCACTTTCTCACATCCTTTTTCCCCACTCCTCCCTTTCCTTCTCCCATTCTCCCTTCCCCCTCCTCTCTCTCTCTCTCTCTCTCTCTCTCTCTCTCTCTCTCTCTCGTGACGGAGGTAAAAAGGAACTAATGATGAGAAGTTGCCAGCTAAAAGTTTTGTGTTTAGTAGGCAGAGTAAACAGAGTCCTCCCTTGGGCATCCTCTCTCTCTCTCTCTCTCTCTCTCACCTGCATTTCCTATTCCGCCCTCTCGCGCTCCCCTTGCAACTTTAGGGGAGAGAGAGAGAGAGAGAATGAGAGAGAGAGAGAGAGAGAGACTGTAGGCATGTATTTATGTATGCATGAGTCCGAGTGATTCTGTGTGTCACCAATTCATGTCTATGTTAGAATGATAGATAAATGGCAGGTCAGTTTAAAGAAAAGTATTATATCAGACACACTTGAAAATAAGACAGAATATGTTAAAAAAATACAGTTTAATTTTTGACAGTTAAGTAATTCTGCTTGCTGTAGTGGAGACCTCCAAAACAGAACGAGATATTGCAAGTTTTCACTTTTATAATTTTGTCAGAAGGTCTTTTTAATGACGGAGTTGCTTATCGTGATCTGAACCATTTTTCTCACTTGAAGCTAGGATGAGGACAGATAGATAGACAGATAGACGTAAAAAATAATGATATATAGGTAGGTAGGTAGGTAGATAAATAGATAGAGACAAGCAGATAGGTACAGATAGTTAGGTAGAAAGATACTATTTATATAAACCCCAACATGCAGTTCCACATTCAGGCATTAACCTTTGCATGTCTGAGAAGGCTTGAGGTGGTAGGAGGGCTCTATGCTCTATACTAAGCTGTCTAGGTGAGGACCATTGAAGCCATGGTAGAAAGACCTGTGATAGTGGCTGTTTTTACATTACTGATCGGCTTGTGATTGCCTCTGGATCCGAACAGGAGCGCGTAAACATAAGAAAAATTTCACTATTAAGACTTCAACCATAATTTATATATATAGTCTCTCTCTCTCTCTCTCTCTCTCTCTCTCATAAAGGACTAAGCATTTCAGGCCCTCCACCGCTCTCTCTCCACCCACCATGCATCTCAGTACAGCATGAGAATATACTGCACTGGTTCTAGCTGGGCTCTTGTGTCGACGCTAATGTGGTCTTGGTGGGTGAGTGGAGTGGGTGAGAGAGAGAGAGAGAGAGAGAGAGAGAGAGAGAGAGAGAGAGAGGTATGGTTGGAATGGGCTAAGTGTGGTTGATGAGAAAATGAAAGTGTTTGTGTGAGTGTGGAAGTTGGAATGCTAGAAAACAGTAAGCTTAGAGTGATCTGCTTTGGTGGTGTAATGTGGTGTGGTATGGCTAGGTGCTGACTGGTATGGTGTGGTATTGTATGCTTTGGTGGTATAGCATGGTGTGATAGGTTTTGAAGATTGATGGAGTGTGGTACGATGTGATGTGGTGTAATGTAGTCCGGTGGTGAATGAAGATGCCGAAGGTGGTATTGTGTGGTATGGTCTAGTGGAAGAGTGTGGTGTGATGTGGTGGAGTGTGGTGAAAGAAATGTTATAGTGGAGGCAAATGACATACAGTGTGGTGGAATGTAGTGTAGTGCAGTGTGTGTGTGTGTGTGTGTGTGTGTGTGTGTGTGTGATGTAATGGATGGTAGTGTAGTGTTATATAGCGTATTATAGTGTGATGTGTGTGGTGTAATGTGTGCGACTTTGTGTGGTGTAGTATAGTGTGGTGTGTTGTTGGTGTGGTGCAGCTGTGGTGGGAAAACTGTGGTAGTGTCACGGTGGAGTAGCGTGGTGGAGGAGGTGGCTTTAGTTAAGGTGTGAAAGGTACTGGTCAAGGGAGAAAGGGAGAGAAGGAGAAAGAGGGAGAGGGAGGGAGGGTGTGGAAGGAATAGGGAAGAGGAAAGGGGCAGAGGGAGAGGGAAAAGAAGAGATAAGGAGGAAGGAAGAGAGGGAAGAGGAATGAGAAAAAGAACGTGGAAGGGAAAGAAAAAGAGGGAAAGAGGAGGAAAAAACTGATAGTGGGATTAAGGAGGGAAATGGAAAACAGAGAGAGAGAGAGAGAGAGAGAGAGAGAGAGAGGGGGAGAGAGAGAGAGAGAGAGAGAGAGAGAGAGAGAGAGAAGGAAGCGCCTGGAGCCACGTTTTTAAAGGGGAGATCTTCTTATGCAAAAAGAAAAAAAAAATTAGCCCCGTTGAGAGAGAGAGAGAGAGAGAGAGAGAGAGAATGAAGTCAATATACGATGTAGACAGATGGATGACGCGATGAGTGGATAGATAGATATATAAATAAATAGACAGAAAATAGATAGACATATCCGGTAGACAGCAAGGTAAGTGAAGATAACAGGCAGACAGATTGTTAATATACCCAGACAGGTGACAGGACCAGATACATAGACGGACAGATTAGCAGCAGTATAGATAGCTAGATAGATAAATAGGTAGGTAGATAGCAGAAGATATTCAAATAGACCCAGCAATAGACATATAGACAGATAGAGATAGATAGATAGCATGACATACATAGATAGACAAGCAGCAATAGACAGATAATGTCATTAGTCTCTCTCTCTCTCTCTCTCTCTCTCTCTCTCTCTCTCCCTCTCAGTCAGCCATTGGACTGATAAAGGCCCTACCATTGGAGGAATTAGCTGGGGAGATGCATAGATTAGCGGAAGCAGAGACGGAGAGGGAGAGAGATAAGAGATAAGAGGAGGAAGGGAGAGACGGAGAGAGAGAGAGAGAGAGAGAGAGAGAGAGGGGAAAGAAGAGGGAGAGGAAGGAAGGATAAAAAAGTTGGAGGATTATAATGATGAGAGATTTGAGTATTTAGGGAGAGATAAAAGATAGGTAATGGAAGGGAGAATTAGAGATGATGAGGAATGATAAAGGAGGGAGAAGGAAGAAGGATTAGTTGGAGGATGAGGTGGTGAGATTAAAAGAGGGGAAGAGATGAAAGATACGGGAAGGAAGGGAAAGATGGAGGGGAAGGAGAGGTAATGAAAGACAGCAAATGGAAAAGAAGGAAAGAAGGAAAATTGGAGGATGAGAAGAAAAGAGGTAAGAGAAAGAGAGAGAGAGAGAGAGAGAGAGAGAGAGAGAGAGAGATTTTTTAACCCCACATCCTCACACACGAGTCCCTCTGAATAACACGTACACAAAAAATTCGAAGTGAGACTCTTTATGCCACACACGTCCAAGACCCCTCCCCCCCCAAAAAAAAAAAAAGATTGGAGGACACTGGCTAGCTACAAAAAAAAAAAAAAAAAGGGACTTGAGAACACTGTCTTCTTACATGGCCAAAAAGAAAAGAAAATAGAGAACACAGGCTTGCACAACTGAAAAAAAAAAAAAAAAAAAGACGAGGACACAGGCTTGCCAAAAAAAATAAAATTGAAAACACTAACTTACTACATCTTAAAAAAAAAAAATAGGTATCACTTCCTTGTCCTAAATGTCTTTAAAATTTTTCGAAATGTTCTCATCACCTCTTCTCCATCCTTAAATTACTCTCCCAGTCCTTCCCCAAACACGAGTCCCCAGGTAGCCCCCAGGTAGTCCCAAAGCACGAGTCCCCAGGTAGTCCCCAGGTAGCACCCAGGTAGGCCCTCCAAGTGACCTAGGGACTCCACGTGTGCCGGCAGCCAGGAAATTACATTAACTGTCAGGTGGTAATTTGGTGCGTCCCGGGAGAGGAAGTGCAGGGATCAGGAGCATGGCTAATTGTTCATGTATGTGTCAATCCCTCACTCTGATTAGTTGACTGGAACAATGTCTGTCTACCTGGGACGTATCTATCTATCTGGCTGTCTGTATGTATCCGTGTGTGTATTCGTCAGTCATTCTAATTGTACTGGATCTGTTATCGGAAGTCTATTGGTTGTTCTTGTGTTAGTTACTATTACACTCTTGATTGCCTGATAGCTGTGTGTGTGTGTGTGTGTGTGTGTGTGTGTGTGTGTGTGTGTGTGTGTGTGTGTGTGTGTGTGTGTCTCCTTTCCTCCGCTCCATCTCCCTATACACATCAGTCGAAAAATAATGTGCTGTACATCATAATCCTTTTCCATCCCTTCCATGTCTTTCCTTTTCCACTCATCCTTTCTCTTCTCTCTCCCTCTCTCTCCCTCCCCCCCTTCCCGTCCTGCCTCCAACCTCTCTCCTACCCTTCTCTTCCCTTCCTTCTCCTCCTTTCCCACCTCAGCAGAAGGAAAATAATGATAGAAATATGCATCATAATTCTTCTCATTTCCTTTAATATCTTTCCCTTCCCAGTTCTTTCCTCCCTTTCCTCTACCTCCTGCTTTACCTCTCCCTCTTTCCTGTCCCGCCCTCTGTCCTCCTCCTACCCTTTTCCCTTTGTCCCTTTCTCTCTTTCCTCTACAGTCCCTCTCCACCCTTTATACTCTCCTCCTCCTCTCAACCCTCCTCTTCCTTCCTCTCCCCCTCTCTCACCCCTCTCCTTCCATCCTCTCCCCCTCTCCCCGTCCCTTCCTCCAAGCTTCTCTCAGCGGAAAGGCAGGAAAATAATACAAATATAGCCCTTAATGGAGGTGTATCCTTTTATCGAGGAGGCACCTGAATGCTGGTAATGTGCTCAGCCCTTCGTCTTCCATTACGCTCAAAGGACGAGACTGTCTAAGCTTCTCTGTCTCTCTCTTGGAATGCCCTTTTATCTCTCTGTCTCTGTTTTTTGTCTGTCTGTCTGTCTGTCTTTTTCCCTCTCTGTCAGCCAGTCTCTCTCTGTCTGTGTGTTCGTCTCTCGGCTTATCTATGTCTAAATCTATCCTTCTCAGGATGTTTACCTCTTCATCTCTCTCTCTCTCTCACCACTGTTTCACACACCCTGCACATAACATTCCCCACACTTACAGCACTAATAACCCACGCAAACCTTATACTCGGCATTCTCTCCACACACACCTTGCCCTAACTAACTCATATCGCCACTTTTATTACTTTGCACCCACAGAACACGCGCGCGCACAGACACACACACACACACACACACACACACACACACACACACACACACACACACACACACACACACACACACACTCTCTCTCTCTCTCTCTCTCTCTCTCTCTCTCTCTCTCTCTCTCTCTCTCTCTCACTGGAACTTGTAACCAACGAGGTGGGTGCCGGCAGGAAAATATTAGCAGCAGTGCAGTGGCCATAACCCATTCGTGAAACTCAGGTCGCTTTTCAGGCACTACCAGGGAGCGTTACAAAGCGCTGCGGAAGGACTCACAGGCGCTACGGACGGTTATGTAGGCACTTCGGACGGGTAAAAAGCTCTGAACGGTTACATAAGCACTACAGACGATTACAAAACGCTAAGGACAGTTACAGAATCGTTACGGGCGGTTACATAGCTTTTGCCGAGTCCCATTGCAGGAGGAGGAATATGAGATCATTGTAATATTAAAACGTATTTCTGACTTGCAGGATAATAAATAGATAAAACAATACAGATAAATAAGCATAGATAACTTAGACGGAAACAAGACTGACAGATAGATTGATAGACATAATCAGACAGAGGGAAAGACAAATGAATTGATAGACATGAAGATAGAAGGAGAGACAAATGAAATATACCTGACTGATACATAAACAGATAGACAGACAGACGTATAGAATGAAAGATAAATAAACAGACGGGTAAATAGACAGACATAGAAAGGCAAAAATAAAGCATAAACCTTAGCTAAGTGCATCCTTTACTTCCAGCACATTTCTCACCCTTACCCCACTGAAATAATTCCCGTGGTTTTGGGTGGGCATTCCCTGGCAGGTTGAACTGAATAATGGGATTGTGAAAGGCAAATTACATCATCAATTTCACGTTGGTTCCCTTAGTGTACTGTAATACAGGTACACTCACTCACAATTTGACCTATTATATTTTCATTACATAAGGGAGTCTCTGTCAAGTGAGTGAAGTGGTCTGTGAGTAGGACGAATATGTTTTTAAAAAGGCGTCAACATTAGTTTTTCTTTTACAGAAGATAAAAAAAGGAAAGAAAAACAGGTTACATAAAAAAGATAATGCAGTACACCAGATTACAGGTGTTTCCCATACGTAAAAAAATTGTTACAGTTGGGCTTGATTTCCAAATGTAAACAAAGTAAATGAGTGAATAAATAAATGAATGAGTCTGAAATGCTTAGGAAAGTCGTGGAGCTTCAACACGTCCAAAAAATAATTAACTGCCCCCAGAAAAAGGTTTAGTATGTTCCCCAGACAGTAAAATGCGTCTCAGATTATTCTTTTAAATTGTGAGGAATTACGAATCGAAGGCCAGAAGTCCGCAAGATTGTTCCCTCCAAGAAAAAAATAAAAAATCAGAAAAAACAGAGCATATTTAGCGCGTCCTTTAAATGCTGAAATATATCCAAAAATAAATACCTTTTCCCTAAAACACCTTTAACACGTCCTAAAACTAATATATGCGTCCTATAAAAAGTGAAAACAGTTAGGTTTGTCCTCCAAATGCTAAAAAAAATGCCCTAAAACTCGCAAAATGTGTTCGAAAATGATTAAATGTTGGTCTGAAATCATGGACGTAAATTCTGGGACGCGACAGAAAACCATTAGGGAATAAAACACATAAGTTACCCCTGGACGCCGATTTTATACTGATCCAAAAGGCAGAGTTATGGACGTTAAAAGAATATTATGACACGCTGGCAATTTCTCTCTCTCTCTCTCTCTCTCTCTCTCTCTCTCTCTCTCTCTCTCTCTCTAAAATACTGTTATGGACAAATATTGCATCGAATAAAAAACTTATCTCTATATTTTATCGTGTCTCAATTCCACTCACACTTGACCTTTCGCCACACAGAATCAAATCACGGGTCAGAATATTAAAAATCATTCGGCAGTGTGGCTTCAAAAACAGAGCCACATTCACAAGCGCATACATTCATACATACATGCATAAGTACATACATGGATTCATTCTTATGCACACACTCACGTACACACATGCTTACATACACACGTTTTCACACAACAGTTTTTCGTTTTTATGTACACACACACACACACACACACACACACACACACACACACACACACACACACACACACACACACACACACACACACACACACACACACACACACACACACACACACACACACACACACACGTAGGCAGTCTTTTCCTAATCTCACCACAATCAGAGTTAGTTCCAGAAATTGAGGTGATTGGATTTTGTCATTATTACTGCATTGGAGAGAAAAAGAGATTCTCTGGAGAGAGAGAGAGAGAGAGAGAGAGAGAGAGAGAGAGAGAGAGAGAGAGAGAGAGAGAGAGAGAGAGAGGTGGGGGACTACAAATCGTTCTGTAGTTATGGTTGGCCCCTAGTTGATATGTTTGATTGGGTTAGAGGGTTAGATTTACGAGGGGTTGAACTGATAAATGATTTAGTTTGCTAATCGTCATATACTGTAATAGGAAGTTGGTTGTGTTGATTAGCAAGATTCGTAAGAGTACGAGATTGTTTTTTTATTTACCTGAGAGTAAGAGATGGCTCTATTATCTGAGAGGAAGAAAGTTGTCTTTATTGGGTGTCTTAAGAGATTGATCATAGTACCCTCTTCAGCCTAAATATGTCACCTGTTTTCTTTTTATTGCTCCCTGAGGATTTTATTCAGCTTAAGAGAGACTTTAATTAGCGAAGGGATTATTGGAGGTGGGCGTGGGTGGGGATGAGGGAGGGCGAGGGGGCGTGGGTGTGAGTGTAAGGGAAAGGATGGGGGAGAATGAAGGGAATGGTTGAGGGTGAAGATAGTGAGGGGATGGATGAGGGTGGAGAGATTGAGGGGATGAGTGAGGGTGAGAGAGAGAGAGAGAGAGGGGGGAGGAAGTGGGATCAGGGTGAGAGCGAGTATAAGAAGAGATAAGGGAGTGGGGGATATGATGAGAATGAGGGAGTAGTTAAAGTCGAGTGAGGGTGGTGAGGGTGAGGAAGGTGTGAGTGAAGGAATAGGTGGTGGAGGTGTAAGAGTGAAGGGTGAAGGGTGGTAGGTAAGAGTGGGGGTTAGGGGGTGGAGTGCGGGTGGATAAGGGAGTGGGTGAGGGTGACGGCGAGGGAGGTGGGGGTGGGTGAGGGAGGTGACGAAGGCCCACATAGAGAGTGAGAGAGAGCTTAAAGTTGATGGTGCCTCCTGTAGGTATGTACACCCTTCAGGAGACTCACACAGGCGCCACAGGAGGAGGGAGGGTGTGGAGGGAGAGAAGGAAGAAGAAGGAGAAGGAAGAGGAGGAGGAGGAATAATAATAAGAGTCAGTAAAAGAATTTGGCCTTGAAGATGAAGGAAAAGATTTTGGCAGTTATTATGGAAAGGAAAAAAAGAATATGATGATAGTGATGACGATGAGGATGATAGTGATAATGTCGAACACACACACACACACACACACACACACACACACACACACACACACACATTCTCTCTCTCTCTCTCTCTCTCTCTCTCTCTCTCTCTCTCTCTCTCACCAGGGTTGGAGTGGGGGACTTAGCAAGGTAAACTTTGTGTCCTTAACGTCTCTTCTAATTTGCCTCCAAGACTTTGTTGGTCAAGGAACTGGTGAATCTCTGGACTGGGAGGGAGTTAGGTGAAGTTAGGTTAGCTTAAGTAAGGTTAGGTTACGTTATGATGAAGAGCGGGTTAGGTGTTGATGATGATGATGATGATGATGATGGTGATGATGATGATGATGATGATGATGATGATGATGATGATGATGATGATGATGGTGATGATAAGATTAGTAAGGAATGTTAACAGATTAGTTCATGTTAGATTTATTTACGATGGTTAGGTTGGTCTGAGTTAGAATTACATTCTTGTGGAATTAAGTAGAGTTTAGTTAGGTAAAACTAAGTCTTACCTAGATTCTGTAATAGATGTGTGTGTGTGTGTGTGTGTGTGTGTGTGTGTGTGTGTGTGTGTGTGTGTGTGTGTGTGTGTGTGTGTGTGTGTGTGTGTGTGTGTGCGTTAGATATCTGTTATGTACAAGTGCTCACTGTCTTCAAGCTGAACTCTAACAAGATCTAGAAATTAACACGATATTGAAGAAAACTCCTTACTCCTGCATATTAAAAAAAAAAAAAAAGAAGTAAGAAAAAAGTAATTGATGATGAAATGAGTGAACTTTTATCTCGAGCAAATTCCTCCTCTCTGCAATAGCCTTAGGAGTCATTGTGCTAAGTGCTGGTATGTGCTGGTATGTGCTGAGGTGATGTGCTGAAATAGTGTCTTTGTATCGGCTTGAAATCGACCATAACCACGTCTTTCTCTGTATGTCTTTGTCTGTCTCTGTCTGTCTGTCTGTTCCCTCTCTCCTTTCTGTTCCCCACCTCCCTAGTCACCTACTCTCTCGTATTTCTCTCTCTCTCTCTGTCTCTGTCTCTCTCTCTCTCTGGCAGCACATCATAGTTAATTTTGCCCCAATATGATATTACACACTACCACGCTGATGTCATTTTTTAATATGTTATGGTCTGATACGCCAAAATGTTATTGTAATTTGATCGGACTGTTATGTAATGCAATAACGGGTGTGTATGTTATTGTTTTTTAATCTATATCAGTTTGCTTCCGTTTTATCGTTCATTATTGCTTTCACCTGGCTTGCTATCTATCTTTCTGTTGTCTGTCTGTGTCTGTCTGTCTATCCATCCCTGTCGCCAGACGCCTGATATAATATTCCTCCTTAGCCGCATAATGCCTCGATGCTTTTCTATAATCATTTAGTTATAATATCATACTCCAGTAGTTATAATTCTGATGTTCTATAATTTTTTTTTAGACTATAACGTATCGGTGTGCTATAAGTGCTATGTAGTACACCATACACCGACATAATGCTGTAAATGTAATGATGGTGTATTGTGCTAAAGGGCCAGTGTAATATTTGTAATACTGTAATATGATGTACAATGAACATATTTAACAGACCAGGTATGTGTTCTATATCTATCTATCTATCTATCTACATTCTCTCTCTCTCTCTCTCTCTCTCTCTCTCTCTCTCTCTCTCTTTCTATCCATCCATCCATCCATCCATCTATCTATCTATCTATCTATCTATATCCTCTGTTAATATATTTTAATTACCGTTGTTGCACTATGAATAATGGTAATTTTTTTTCGAATATTTTGCATGAATGTGCTGTATAAATATTTTAACATAATATTTTAATGTTATATTTATCACTCTTATTATATTATAGAACTTAAATCAAATGCCATATTATACATAGGAAGTTAGATAGGTAGGTAGGTAGATAGGTAGGAAGGTAGATGGATAGATAGATAGATAAGTAAGTAGATAGGTAGGTTGTAATTTTGTCGATATTCGTACGCACACACCAAGTCATTTCAAACATTCCCGTGTATGGGAGTGTTAATACGTCATCAGTAACTCTCTCACGGTAGGAACAACTCAAGTATTTTATTCCAGTTAATGCCATACGCTTTTATTCACCTGCGGAAGCTCTATTCTTTAGCCATGTATTTTTGGATCTGCCTGGTTAGTATCCTTATGCACGTTATCTATGCAGATTATGACGATGTTGCATGGATTTATGTAACACAGAAGAAGGCAGTAAGTTATAAGCAGAATAAGTCGCTTAGGATAAGGGTGTTAGGGAGCTTCCACAACAGAGGGGCCGAGGTGTTAAAGCGGCCAAACGATTTTATTCACCTGATTGAGTCATAGGAGCCCGAGATTATTAAAGATAGAGGTTATAAATAAATGTAATTCCCTAATGCACACCACCCACTTCAGTACACTTACACCTACACGCGTCTCAGGTATCGTCCTTGTGAGAAAGAGTATTACACAAATGCGCGAGTAATTGTCGGGGAGATCCACCTTTTATTACATTCTTGGCCTTAATGAGGTTTAATTGCTCTTCGTTAAAGGGAGAGAGGTGAGAGAAAGGATGAGGGAAAAAGGTGAAGGAAGGTGAGTTTGAAGGAAGAAGGTGAAGGAAGATGAACATAGAGGAGAAGGGGGAGGAAGGAGTAGAAAAGAAGATGAGGAAGGAGGAAGGAAGGAGGAGGAGGAGGAAGTTGAACATGAGAGAAGGGGAAGGAAAGGAAGGATGAGGGAAGAAGGGGAAGGAAGGATGTGAGCGTGAGGGAGGATGGGGGAGTTGAGGACTGGGGTGGAAGGGGTGAGGAGTATGGATGAAGAAAAGTGTGTAGGGTATTATTATTATTATTATTATTATTGTTATTATTATTATTGTTATTATTATTATTGTTGTTGTTGTTGTTGTTGCTGTCGTCGTTGTTGTTACGTACTGTTAATAGTTATTGCAAATTAATACGTTCCCTCTTCTGGAAACTGCCTCACACCATCCATTCTCTTTCTCCTTTAAACTTGAGTTATGTTATGACAGAAAACACATCTCCCTCTCTCTTCCTTTGTTCAATTGCTTCTCTGTTTATCTGTTTGGATCTGTTTAGTTATGCATATGTACTGTGCTAATTGACTTTCTCTCTCTCTCTCTCTCTCTCTCTCTCTCTCTCTCTCTCTCTCTCTCTCTCTCTCTATTCCTCCCAAAACCAACTTCCTCTCTTATCCTCCTCATTCCCATCCTTTCTCCCCACGTCCCTCCCATCTCCTCTCTCCCTATCCCCAACTCCATCCTTTCCCCACCTCCTTCCCCACCCTCTCCCCAATTCGCGCACATTCGTATTCGTTAGCGAGACCGTCAAATAACATTGTCTCTTGTCAAGCTCCTTGCTTGGGGATACTCGCTCCCTTTCGTGGCCGCGACTACATGAATTCAGAGTGGCGTTTGGGGAGAGAGAGAGAGAGAGAGAGAGAGAGGGGGGGGGACTGGAAATGTAATAAAAGCAGAAATAAAAAGGATCTAAACACTGAGATGATGCCACAAAGAGAACAAAAATAACAATAAAAAGGAGACACAGAAAACGTGATCGAAGAGACAGAGAAGTAGTTGTGAGACATGGAGTGAAGATGAGTAATTAAACTGCAGAAAAAAATGTGTTCAGAAGAAGAAGAAGAAGGAGGAGGAGGAGGAGGAGGAGGAGACATGATAGAAATGTGAGGTGTAAGAGGAGAGGCAATAAAGGAAAGGAAAGAGGAAGAAGCGAGGGAGAAAGTGAGGGAAGGAGAGGAAGCAGAAGATGGATGATGTGAAGGGAAGGAACGAGAGGACTCTGATGAGAGAGAGAGAGAGAGAGAGAGAGAGAGAGAGAGAGAGAGAGAGAGAACGTGTGCTGTGTATAGGCCTGGAGAAGGAAACCAAATTAGTTGTTTTATGCACCATGAAGCACAAAGGATTACACTTTAACCCACACCCACCCCCACCCCAGCCCACACCCCCACCCCCACCCACACCCACTTATGTAAGCCCTTCCCACACACCATCTGTTGGGCTGTGGCTGTGGCTGTCTGTGGCTGTATGTGGCGGTGTCAGGCTTCTTCTGTGACTTTCTGTGGCACTGTTTTTTTTTTTTTTTTTTTTTGTAGGTGTTTAATTGTTCGTTTGTGTGTGTGTGTGTCTTGTGTGTGTGTGTGTGTGTGTGTGTGTGTGTGTGTGTCTTTGTGTGTGTGTGTGTGTGTGTGTGTGTGTGTGTGTGTGTGTGTGTGTGTGTGTGTGTGTGTGTGTGTTTTATTTGTTACGGTCTGTCTGTCTGTCTGTCTGTCTCTCTGTTTGTCTGTCTGTCTGTCTGTCTCTCTGTCTCTGTCTCTGTCTCTCTCTCTCTCACTAAACGTCGAGCGCAATAATACGAAGGTTTCAACACGCTCTTTATCTTGACTAATGTTTTCTGGTGAGACGGGGCTCTGGGGGATGATGGATGAGAGAGAGAGAGAGAGAGAGAGAGAGAGAGAGAGAGAGAGAGAAGAGAGAGAGGAGTTTCCCTTTCACTTCCCTTTTTTATCGTGCTTTCCTTTTTCCACTCTTTTCTGCCTCGCCTCATCACTGTGTTCTCTCTTTCCCACCCTCATCTACCTCTCCTCTTCTCTCTTCTGCTCTTTATCTGCTCTTACCCTTTCCCCTCTCTTCCTCCGCCAATAAATCGGGTTATCAGGGTTAATCATAATGCGCCTCGCGGTTAAGTGGACGGGTGGAGGGAGGTGAGGGGGAGGGAGAGAGGAGAGAAGGAAGGAGGGAAGTTGGAGAGGTAGGAGGAGAGGTAGAGGGAAGGAGGGAAGTTGGAGAGGTAGGAGGAGAGGGAGAGGGAAAGGAAACGTTGAAGGAGGAAGGATAGGGTGGGAGAAGTTCCTCTTAACTTTTCCATCTCCTAACTCTCCCCTTGTTCTCTCTTCCCCCTCACCTTTCCCCTTCTTCCACTCTCTCCCTCAGCGTCCCACTTTCCCCCCCCTCTCTCCCTCTCAGTCTCCCAGCATCCCTTTTCCCTTCATTCTCCCCTTTAACCGTTTCCTTTCCTCCCCTTTCCACCACCTCCCTCCCCTTCACGTCTCCCTTTTTTTTCCCGTTTCCCCCTACCTCCATTCATCTCCTTTCACTTCTACCTCTCCTTCTTCCCATCCCTCTCCCTTCCCTCCTCTCCTTTTCTTCCACCTCTCCTTTTCCTCCCTCACCGCGTTCCCCAGGGTCTTATCTGCGGGTCAAGCGTCTTAATTGGATGGCTCAATTTTCTTCTATCGGTACCATATTTTCCGCCGTAAAAGACGCACATTTTTTTCTCTCTCGATAAGCGTCTCCGGATCCCATCTTGTGTCCTCCATTCCGGGGGGTGGAGGAGGTGGCGTAATCGGTAGCACACTCGGTCTGCAACTCTGAGGTCCTGGGTTCAGTTCCTAAGCTAGCTATTGGACGTTTGCTCAAGGTCTTCTGTATCCTAGCCTGTTCGTACCTAAAATCGAGACAGAGACTTGGTTCGGTAAAATCAGTACCACCACACGAAGGCGTCCCTCTCAGGTCCCTTCTGATCAAGTGAAAATGACAGAGTTAGCGAAGAAAAAAGTTTGTAGGGTCCAAGCGAGAAAACTGATTAAGAATACCTGTGAATAAAGAAAAAAAAAAAATGAGGGACAGATCGAGAAACAGGCAGGGGAGAACTGCAGACCGGAATGGGGTGGCAGAACGAGACAGACGTGAGACAGAGAAGGGGAGGAATTTATATACACATCGTAAGAAAACGTGAATTTGAAAGAAAGTCAAACATAAAGAACGAACAGACGGAAAGAAAAGATAAAGACAATACAAAAAAACCAGACTGAAGGAAAAGTTAGAGGAACCAATACAGACACAAGGGAAAAGCATCATCAACTTCATCATCATCATCATCATCATCATCATCATATCCTAGACAGAATAAGTAGAGGGGGATAGGCATTTCCCTGTATCCCTCTGTTACCCATTCCCTCCAACGCCACCCCCACACCCTCCCCCTTTCACCATCACCCTATTCTTTTTTCACGCCCACACCCCCTCTCCCTTTCCCTATCATACCCTTCCCACCAGCCTCTCCCTGACACCCCATTCCCCACCCCCACGTTACCTTCTCACAACCTCTCCTTTCCTCATTACCCCCTCACCCGCTCTCCCTTTCCCTTCGTCACCCCCTACCACTCCTTCCCTCTGTCACCCCCTTACCCACTCTTCGTCTAATGGTTGCACTGACTTTAAGGATAATGGCCTCGCGCTGCCACCTGTCCCCCCCCTCCATTACCCCCCACCCGTCTTCACCCCTCTCTTAACCCCCTCTCCGTCTATCACCAACCCTTTTCTGGCTCTTTAACCCTCTCTTTATCTGCATGTCTCTCTCTCTCCCCCTCTCAGCATCTCCCCTCCACTGATACCCGTCTCCCTCCTTCCCCTATCCTCTATCCTCCTATCTCTCCATCCTTTACCTTCTCTCCCCCTCCCCCAGTCCATCTCCAGCCCCTATCCCCACCCGCCTCTTGCACCTTTCCTTACCCGTCTCTCCTCCCTACCGCTACTTGTCTCCCCTTCTCTACCTCCTCCCCTCATCCATATCTCCCCTTCTCTACCTTCTCTCCCCAACCAACACGTATCTCTCTCCCTCACTCACTTTATCTCTCGTATCGCTCTATCATCCTGGCCATCTGTCTCTGTCGAGCTGTCTATCCCCTGTGTCTGTATATCATTAACTATATACGTATGTCTGTCTTTCTCTGTTGATAAGTCGATCTGAATGTTTATCTCGTCTATCTGTTAATCTATCTTTCTGTATATTTTCCTGTCGATTTATCTGTATCTGTCTGTCTATCTGTCTATCTATCTATGTATATGTGTGTCTATCTCCTTTATTGCCTGACTAATTGAAAGCTGGATTGTATGACTACTTCTCATTCTTAAATAACCAATCCAACAACTAACATCACTCACAGCAAAGCACACTTCTATCACCACTATAACAAATTCTCACCATCTTCCCTACCAAGAAAGTATAATTGAAATTAATTTTTACGCAGTTTTCTAATTTCTCTGACCTCTTGTGATGTGTGTCTGGAAGGCGTTTATTCAGAATTCTCATTGACGGATGCCGGGGTTCAAATCGGATTTTGACATCTGATACACGACAGTATTATGATGCAGTAAAGAGATAAATCGCTTTGGAAGATAAACCACGAAATCTCTCTTGCCAGTAAGAATACGACCCTTCGTTTTGTTCCTTCTTTACCCTACTAAAATCCAAACATTTTCCCCTCGGAGTCAGGCAATTCCCAGACTGAGGACACCATGACCTAAAAGAGGGAAATTTACGCGTATCGTCAAAGCAGAAGACATAGTGGACGCGTCGGAAAAGCGAACATTTATACGACTCGTCCATGAGGGGATGTATCGTAACTCGAGACCAGAGCAGAGGCAGGCCATCCCTCCTGTAGAAGTAAGAACAAGAAGAAGAGGAAGAATTTTCAGATTTATGTTTGTCCTTTCTGCGTCCCTGCCTCAAGGAACCATAGCCTCTCTGTCTTGGCATACAGGCATACATAGTAACACCTCATTCAGACTGACATATTTTTTTCTTGATGTTTCCGACTCTGGGTGTAGACTAGACAGCCCTCCTCCGCGTCATTACTTGTCATCGCTTTGGTTGGTGTGATGTTATTCGTGGGATTTTTTTTTTTTTTTTTATCATATGTCGGAGGGCCTTGTGGACGATCATTAAGCGCTGTTGAAGCGAAATTTAAATCCTCAAACTGTTCCCTCTCGTATTCTTGAATCGGTCTCGCGTTTTTTCGGAGACCAATCCACTGTTCTGCCCACTCCAAAACCACAGCCTCCTCAAGTACCTTAATATCCTTATATATGTTAGCGGTACAACTACAGTGTCTCGATATTACAGTCACATAACCACCACCATCAGCCATACCTCCTTTCCCACCCTAGGATGGAGTGAGGCGGGGTCCAGGGAGCCAGAAAAAAAAATGGTTGGAGAAAATAACCATACACAAGGATATTACGATGAAATAAACCAGCTAAATCACTAAGAGAGAGGGGAAAATAACCATACCCAAGGATATTACGATAAAATAAGCGAACTACATCACTAAGAGAGAGGGTCTAACACAGCTTCCTAACCTCACAAGAATACGGCTGATGGACAGAGAGGCAGAGACGGGGAGACGGGGGGTGAAATTGGCAAGGAGGGGTAAGCCAGCAGAAGATAAACACGACTTCGACAGCATCCAGGCACAAGCTATCTCTCTTTCTCCCTGTCTCGCATCCTCTCTGAATCTTTTTTAACTTGATTTATATTTTTCTTGGGATTGTTTTCTGTATCTGTCTGTTTGTTAGTCTGTCTGTCTGCCTCTCTCTCTTTCTCTCTCTCTCTCTCTCTCTCAGATGAATACTTCTCACAACTTTGTGTGTCTCGATCTCATTCCTGCTCTCCTGCCAGTATTTTTTCCAGGAAGATACGCAGATAGTTTAGCCAAGAAAGTCAGCCTCTCTCTCTCTCTCTCTCAAGGTATAAACATGACCTTCCGGAAGCGACACTTCTCTCCTTTAAACTGTGGTAGCGAAGTGGGAGAAGCGAATTTTAATAGCGTCAAATGTACGAAGTTTTGAAATGGAAGGGTGGGGTGCGCTTTCCGTGAGCGAGAGAGAGAGAGAGAGAGAGAGAGAGAGAGAGAGAGACAGACAGACAGACAGACAGACAGAGACAGACAGACAGACAGACAGACAGACGGACAGACAGACAGAGAGATGGAGGGATGGGGGAGGGGAAGGAATGGTAGAATGTATGTGGGGACGAAAGTGAGAGATTTTTGGAGAGGAAAGATGAGGAGAGAGAGAGAGAGAGAGAGAGAGAGAGAGAGGGAGAGAGAGAGAGAGAGAGAGAGAGAGAGAGAGAGAGAGAGAGAGAGAGAGAGAGAGAGAGGCAAAAGTGTGAAAAGAAATTGGAGATAAAATTGGAGATTGAGAGAGGGCGCAGCTGGAGAATGGGTAAGGTGCTTGAAAGGGATCGAGTAAGAGATTGAAGGTTGGCGAGGCAGAGATGGCAGAGAATTGAAGCAGTGTGAAGCAGAGAAAGCTAAGAAAAATGGCAAAGAAAGCGAAAATTGCAAGAAACTCAAGAGGAGAGAAACAGGAAAAATCACTAGAAAGATGGATTTGGTATCTGGGAGGAAGAGGAACAGGAGAAGGGATAAGTGAAAGCAGCTGAGGCAGAGATAACATAGGAGATGGAAATATGAAAATGTACAAAAAATGTAGGACACATAGTAAGAATAAGGGTTTGGAAAATGAGACACAGGAACAGGAAAAGAGAAGGGAAAATCAAGAACAACTTCAAAAAGGAGGGTTAAAGAAAATAGCACCCGGCCGTCTAATTGATGAGGGGTTAACAGAGGAGGAAAAGTTATTGAAAAGAAAGCATAAGCTGGGCTGGAAGAATACGACAAAATGAGGACAGCCAGGGAGGGTACGGAATAGAAGTGAAAAAAAAAATGAAAAAGGTGATGATAATTGAAGAAACTAGTGTGATTATTTCCACTAACCATTCTGCTTTCTCCCTCCCCTCCCAATTCCCTCTCCCTTTTCTCTTTCTCAGCATCTTTTTTTTCTGTCTTCCAGTGCTTCATACAGCTCTTTCCATCTTCCCTCGTTCTTCGTTAATTCCTTTGTTTCATCCTAAATTTCCCTTTTTTCCACTTTCCTTCCTTCCTTCCTTCCTTCCCCTTTCCTTCCTTAATCCTTCCCTCCTTCTTGCCTGTCTTAATCTTTTCTTCCCTCCGTCTTCCTCAATATTTTTCTTTCGTTCTATCGTTCATTAGTTATTTCTTCCTTTTCTCTCTCCTCTCCTTCATATTGTCATTCTTTCCCCTCCTGCCGTCTTTCCTTAACTCTCCCCTTTGCGTTTCTTACATTGAACGTTGCAGCGATAGTTTGATAAGAGATAAGATTGTGATATGAGATGGTTTAGATAAGAGAAGTAGGGTGTGATGTGCGAAAGTTAGAGAGAGAGAGAGAGAGAGAGAGAGAGAGAGAGAGAGAGAGAGAGAGAGAGAGAGAGAGAGACGTGATACATTGCCCTGATCACAACCCACCGCGAAAATGTGTCATCCTTACCCAGGCCTCAAGGCGTTTGGTAATGGTTAGGTTTGGTTTGGGAGGGAGGGAGGGAAAAGGGAGGGAAGCGGAATGGAGAGAGAGAGAGAGAGAGAGAGAGAGAGAGAGAGAGAAAGAAAGAAAGAGAGAGGGGGGAAGGAACAGGGGATGGATGAGGGATGGAGAGGGCATGAGTTAAGTGGAGAAGGAGAGAAGGAAGAAGAGAGACTTACATCAGATAAGGATGGAAAAAGAATAAATGTCGATGATTAGATATAAAAGTGTAGTAACAAAATTATTCAGATAGAAGAAAGAAGACATCTGAAAGAATGAAAAAGATGTCGATGATTACAAATAAGAATAACAGAAAATGAAAGACAAAAGAATAGAAATAGTAGGAAAAAAGAAAAGAACAATAGAAAAGAATAATAAATAATAAGCATAGACTAACACAGGATTAGTGAGACAGACGAAAGAAAATTGATACAAGAAAGATGAAATAAAATGGCAATAATCAGTAATAAAATTAGGGAAATATAAGGATGGAAAATTTGTAGAAAGCAAAATAAAGATATATGGACAGTACAAAAAATAAATAAAACTTGTTGAAAGAAAATTTAAGATAGATGGATAGTAAAAACAATCGTTTGAAAGAAATGAAAGTACTGATAGATGGAGATGATTAAGAATAAGATGATAAGAAGAGATGGCCCTTACTCTTCACGGGAGAGGGAGGGGGAGGGGAAGGGGGAGGGGGAGGGGAAATGGAGGGGGAAGGGGAGGGGGAAATGGAGGGGGAAGGGAAGGGGGAGGTGGCCAGGCACTTTTATCTCACTTTAATACTGCGATTTTTCTCGATAATGGCTTGATATTTTCACCTCTCACCCCTTCCATCCCTCGGTCCTTTTATTAAAATACCACAAATATATTTTTCATTATAAATTTGGATAGTTGGGAAATGGTTGGAATTCTTTTCTCTTCTCATCCTATTTTTCTGTCTTCTCTCATCTTCATTTTTCCTCTCTTCTTTTCTTTTATCTTCCATTTCCTCTCCTCCCCTCTCCTCTTCTCTCCTCTCCTATCATATCTTTTCCTTTTAAGAAAATGGGGCATTATCTGGTCATAACCCATACAAAAAATTATTAGTTCATTTTTTTTTTTATTAATAGCTTCTCCCGAGTCTTAGTTCTTATAAAATACCCTCTTGCATTTCAGACCGGTTCCCTGTTGCTCCTCCCTCTTTTCCTGTACTACTAATGGACAGAAGGTCAAGTCAGGAGGGTTTGAAAGAGCCCCCTGTCGCACAAGTGTGTTCTGAAATTCAAGTAAGTAGAGAAAATGGCTTTATAGTAATGCTGTTTGCTGATCTTATTGTTGAAGACTGTTGCATCTGTGTTGTTTGTGCATTTGTGTAATGTTCAGTTCATTCTTTTAGCACAAGCGATGGCATCTGAGGAAATATTTGACTTTACGTATGCTTGTGTATATGCATGTTTGTATGGTTCTGTGTATGAGTGTATTATGTATGCCTGAAGGTTTGTGCCATCCATTCTCTCTCTCTCTCTCTCTCTCTCTCTCTCTCTCTCTCTCTCTCTCTCACACACCCTGGCGGCATTTCGGAGTGACGTGGGCCATTCGTTTCGCCGGTAACCTCGTGATGCATAATGGCTTGGGACCTGCCGGGGTAAACAAGGAGAGAGAGAGAGAGAGAGAGAGAGAGAGAGAGAGAGAGAGAGAGAGAGAGAGAGAGGAAAGGAAGGTGGAGAAAGGGAGGGAAGGGGAAGGTGGAGGGCAGGAGAGAAAACGTGGAGGGAAGGAAGAGATGGACTGGAATAGAAAGGAGGAGGGAATGTCGGTGGAATAAAGGCATTAGGAGCTGGACGGCTGGAAAATGGAGAATCATGGAGGAAAGAGAGAGAGAGAGAGAGAGAGAGAGAGAGAGAGAGAGAGAGGCGTAGATATTTGGGAACCTGTCAAAAGGGGCAAATATATAGGGGTAAGGTAGGGCAATGCTAGCTCCGATATTAATGGTCCGAGGATTTGTAGCAGGGGAGAGAGAGAGAGAGAGAGAGAATGTAGGACTGAATGGGAGTGGTAGAAGGAAGGGAAGGAGAAAGACATGGGATGAACAAAGGAAATGAGAGAGATAGGAAGTAGGAAGGAACAGAGAGGTAAGGATAGGAGAGGGATAAAGGGAGAGAGAGTAGACTCTTTGATGAGGAAAATGTAGGTGGGGACAGAGAGGAGGAAAAGAACAGAAAAAGGTGTGGAGGGAAATGAGTGAGAAGGGGAGAGACAGGGCGGTGCAACGAGAAAAATAGAGAGAGAGAGAGAGAGAGAGAGAGAGAGAGAGAGAGAGAGCGAGAGAGAATGTTCGTGATGGAGAAAGATGTAAAAAGTAATGCCATAATAATAATAATAATAATAATAATAATAATAATAATAATAATAATAATCATTATTATTATTATTATTGTAATAATAATAACTAGAAAACACTTGCAGACCGCATATCTCCGCCAATGCCATTGCCATTAAAAAGGATCCTTATCCGGATCAGGTTCCCCCCAAAAATTTTATCAATTATTTTTGGCCCATGGCCCACCCTTCCACACAATTTCATTGAATTTCATTGAGAACTTTTGGAGATATTTTGCAGGATACTCCTGATCCAGATCCGGATCCGTCCCAAAATTTAATCACTTCTTCCTTAGCCCATGGCCTGCTGTCCCACAGGATTTCATTGAAATTCAGTGAGAAGTTTGGAGATATCGCCTGGACAGACAGGCAAACAGACAAATATAGGTGAATACATACCCTCCTCCAACTTCGTTGTCGGAGGTAATAATAATACTAACAAAATAATTGTGCAGTCGCAAGCAAAATTTCTAGTGTCGGTGAACATTTGATTATGAAAGTACGTAGGAAATATGTGTGGCTATTAAAGGAGCGTATAAATCGGTATGGGCGTCCAGCAATATGCCGAAAAAAAAAGGTTAAGTTACAGGGGAAGAATTGTCTGGTAAGAAAACGAATTACAGGGGAGTTTAACCGCCTGTGCTTACCCTAACATTCGTGGCGGTAAGTTTGGGGTAGGAAGGGACAGTGGCATGCCCATACAAGCGTGACGGACAAGGATAGCACCCAGACATTTCCCCTAGAATACGTCACGCAACTGTCGATTTACGATCCAGGTACCTAATTTTCAGCCCTAAGTAACGAGTAGACCGGGATAAAATAAGACCCATCGTAAAATGATCGATGAAGGAAAAAAGGAGAGAGTAGTTTGAGGAAAAGGGTGTTATTTGGAAAAGACAGGAAAAAAAGTGGAGAAAAGGGTAGGGTAGATGGATGGCTGCAGAGAGAGAGAGAGAGAGAGAGAGAGAGAGAGAGAGAGAGAGTCGATGGTGTTAGTGGAGGCGTGTATAAATGATGATGGCAGCGTGTGTTTCCAGCCACCTTGCTCCCTCTACTTAAGGCAAATGCCCCGAGAAAGAAAATGGGGAGAGGAGGGGCAGGGGCGTTAGTGGGGGGGAACTATAATGGGTTTTAGGGTGGGGGGCTTTTGAGTCATAAAGGTGGGGTTTGGAAGTGTTAGTTTTTTTTTTTACCTCCCAAAAAAGAAAAAAATATCAAAGAATGAGTAACCTGATAAGCATAACACACACACACACACACACACACACACACACACACACACACACACACACACACACACACACACACACACACACACACACACACACACGAACACACACACACACACACACACACACACACACACACACACACACACACACACACACACACACACACACACACACACACACACACACACAACCAAACTGTCTTACCTACCAAAGGGGGAAAACTTTGCAGCACTCAAAGGGTTAATATAGCCCTTAGTAAACGCTCTCTGAACCCAGCCTTTTTCTCTGGACTCTCTTCTTCAGGTGGTCTGGTGATTAAGGCAATGGGTAAGGCGTAAAGAGGGTCCATTATGCCCCCACCGTCCGCGAATCGCACCGCAAGACATGGGGTAAAAGCTCAAGGAATATCATTAATAAAGAAAAAGAAAAAGGAAAGGAAAAGAAAGCAGAAAAAGCCCACTTATTAAAAAAAAAAAAAGGGGGGGGGCTACTTAAAGAAGCTATTCCTCTCCAAAGTGATTAAAGAAAACTTCAGATATTGTCTAAAAGCTGCTAAAAATATTATACTCCATAGCAGTTAAAAAAAAAAAAATCCAAGTGCAGTAGAAATGCTGTTAAAAAAGCTACGCCAAAGCAGTAAAATAATAATAATAATCGGCTGCTCTATAAACTCTGCGAAAAAACTACCGCATTCCGTAACGATTAAAAAAAAAACGTAAAACTCCAGCTCTTATAAAGCTACTAAAAATGCTGCTCCATTCCAAAGCGATTTCCGTAGCACCTTTTTTTCATTTTTATTCTTGCTTCCGCTCGGCGATTTTACTTATCTCCGTGGAAATAAGCAGGATGTAAGCGGTGGAAAACATCAACATAACGCCTCAGTTTACGTAAATGAATCACGACTTACTTGGTACATGACTATTTATTTATTTATTTATTTATTTATGCCAGTGGGCGCCTTTATTGAGCACTAGCGAGGGGCAAGATATGTGCTTCTAGAAATATCAGTAGGAAACATAAATTAATTAATTGATTAAGCTTACTTCATTAACATGAAACAAAACTGTGATCTGGTCAAAAGAATATATAATAACTTTTGCATACTAAAAAAAATACAGTATAAACTAGTATTTTTATCACTTACCATGAAAACGCGGAAGGTTAAAAGAGATGTCACTTTTTGCAATCCGTGGTCTGTACCGAAGTATCAGCAGTAAAAATTAATACACCCTGTATAAATCCTTTTCGGCAGAACGAACAATGAGCACTGAAAAGGTGTCATAGCGAATATGGTGATCTGATCCTTGGCATGCTTACGTATAGCACGGTATGATGGTTTAGTTAATGACCTGTTTTTTGCTACAGATCATCCCAAGCGTTTACAGATACGTACCCTTACACTGGAGCTTAGTTTTGCCAGTGTGTATTACATTACAGCAGTGGCACTTATACTGGTAAACCATTGGTAACAGTAAACGATTTTGATATTAGTAAACGCGACACTCCCCTAATACACTGACACAGCTAAACGCCAGTTAAGGCTATCTGTCAACACATAGTATGATCTGGAGGACAAACAGGCCATTTAGCTAAACTTCCATAACAGTGCCTCATGAAAACATGTCCTATAATGGAGTTAAGAGTAGTATCTGCACTTGTCCATTTGTATACTGTGGTATCATTTTCTTCTTAGTGTGGGTGATCTCCTCCTCCATTCCCTCCTCCTCCTCCTCCTCCTCCTTCTTCTCCTTCTCCCCCCAACCAACAATCAGTTCCATGGTCTCACGCCGTTATTTCTGGGATGATTAGCGTGGAGATTATTCTACATTTGCATGTGTCTGATCTCGAGATATCCTTCGCAGACTTTCTATTAAAACCTTTACATTTATTTTAAAAGATCCCAAACTGTAGAAAGACGGGCGAGTAACTACTAAAACACCGGTGCAAATCCACAGGACACCAAAATAACCACGCCAGTACACGCACGTCGACTCGGCATCGAATGCGTGTACAGTTTGGGTCGTTGTTGATTCAGACGGGCCCTCTGGTCTGTCATTTTTGTGCTTCACTGTGTCCATAAGAGATATGAATACAAGCAAACATATCTGGACATACTTACATAGGTAGATAGATAGGAAGATAGATATAATAGATAAATGTAGATAATGCAGCAGGTGTATTGAGCTCAGTACCTGAACATGTGCGTCACCTGGGTAGAAATGCGGGTTTGTATGACCAGGTAAGAGAAAGGACCACAATGGGGGAGGAGGGGAAGGAGAGGAGGGGCTGGTTGGGGGGGACTGGAGGGGGTAGGGGGGCAGCGTTGGGTTAAGGCAGGGGCGAAAGTGGAGGGGAGGGGGGGTGGAGGACAATTCTATTACGATACACACTCCGATGATCGTACGCCCCCACCCACATCATTGGTACTATGGGGGTGGGTGGGGGGAGGAACGGAGTGGATGGTTGGAGGAAGAAAGGATGTATATGTTTGTGTGTGTGTGTGTGTGTGTGTGTGTGTGTGTGTGTGTGTGTGATGGAGTAGGAATATGTGCAGAAGACAGTGGTGTGTGTTGGATGGGAAACAGAGAACCAAGAGCAGTGGAAGGACAGATAAGTGGAAAGACAGAGATAAAGGAACAGAGAGAGAGAGAGAGAGAGAGAGAGAGAGAGAGAGAGAGAGAGAGAGAGAGAGAGAGAGATGAGCGAAAGAAAAAGACGCCAGACTGGCTGAAAAGAATAGAGTGCATTAGCAAAGGCAAGTAAAAAGCCTCTTTCTCGTATCCAGTCTCTCTGTCTGTCTGTCTGTCTGTCTCTCTTTCTCTCTCTCTCTCTCTCACACACACACACACACACGCCAGCCTTCCGTTTTCTGCGACACTGCATATTTTCCCTAAGTACATGTAGACATTAGGGCTCTTAAGTCTTTCGCCTGCACACCTGCTGAATGAGACATTAAAGAGAGAGAGAGAGAGAGAGAGAGAGAGAGAGAGAGAGAGAGGGAGAGAGAGAGAGATTAAAACCAGTCTAGTTATAATGGAAAGAATACATTACGAAAGGATTTTCCTGTTCTCTCTCTCTCTCTCTCTCTCTCTCTCTGGTTTTCCCGAGTCAGACATTTATTTTGAAACACTCCCATAAATGTGACTTTTGATGTACATAGATTGACAGACAGATAAAAAGATTGATTTGCCAGATTCTTACTACTACGAAACAATATAATATTCAGTAGTTCTTTCCTAGTCATGAATCTCCACCAGTCTCGTGCCATTTTCCTATCTTCATGGCTTTCCTAAATCACGTGTGTTATCAGCTAAGTGGAATGTGGGAAGGAGGGAGAGACCAACGAGAACACGAGATTGGCGTGAACACAGGCAATAAGAGAACACAGAACACAGGCCATATGAAACACAGAACGCAGGCCGTAAGAGAACACAGAACACAGGCTAGAGAACACAGGCCATAAGAGAACACAGTGGCTTGAGCACAGGCCACAGGAGAACACTTCACCCCCTTACCTTCGCCTCATGTTATAATCTACACTTTCATGTTCATTTTTCTTCTCATTTTTAGAACATCTCAGGATTTCTTCTATTCTCTGTCCTTTCTTTCATTTTTTTTTTTAATTCTGTGCATGTAGTAACCTTGACCTTTCTGTGCAGTTTCATAGTGAGGAAAACTGTATGATTTTTTCTTTAATTTTTTCTTTGGATAACCTTGACTTTTCTTTAACATACCTTCTGCATTGGCACTTATTTTTAATGTTTTTTTTCTCTCTCTTATTCTTTCGGAAAACCGAAGAATATAATACGTTTTGGTGCGATGGCCTCGACCCTCCTGTCCAATTTCTCTCTCTCTCTCTCTCTCTCTCTCTCTCTCTCTCTCTCTAATTTACGAGTGTTTAAGTACCCGCCTCAGACACCCGCTAATGTATGTTTTTAAAGGAACCACAACATTGCCTTGGTTTACATGTGTTGCTGTCACTCACTGACACACACACACACACACACACACACCAACTTTGTACTCAGCTCTCTTATCAGCTTGTCTGTCTTTGTGTGTGTGTGTGTGTGTGTGTGTGTGTGTGTGTGTGTGTGTGTGTGTGTGTGTGTGTGTGTCTCTCTCTCTCTCTCTCTCTCTCTCATTCCGTTCATAAAAGTTTGTAAATAAATGCTTGCTTTGAGGTAGGTTCTCGGAAGGCGAACCAAATACACTTCAAAATCCTCTCTCCCCCACGTTTAAGAGAGAGAGAGAGAGAGAGAGAGAGAGAGAGAGAGAGAATCTTGGTGGCTATGAGTCCAAGCATGAGCCATTGAGAGATGTGAGTGTGTACGAGTCCGTGCGTGAGTCAGTGAGAGTTGTTAAGTACGTGTAAGTGCGTGAGTGAGGGAGCATCAAGACGGAGAAAGACAGCCTATCCACATGAACCCCTGCCGTGCCCGCATTCCCTCGTCATTGAGGTTCACAACGCTCTGATGACGCAAAATTGCACCTAAAACACACGCACTCACTTTCATTTTTAAAGCAAGTCCGACTGGATGGAGAATTGTTGGCAGATTTCAGGCCGAGTCATGTAATAATAGGCCAGTCTGTGTTGTGCATTTCACATTATTATTGGTCTTAGTTTGTGTGATACGTGTTTGGAAGCTGGTTGAATTGAGTATAAGAAAATGGTCTTGTACGCTGCTGTTAACCAAAGAAAAAGTAAAGCAAACGATCATGTATGCTTAACGTCAAGGAAGTCTCTGCATATGACCCCTAACTACTCCAAATTCCACTTGCCACACTCCTTTTTTTATAAGTGGGTTTAAACTGGAAATCATCGTAATTGTTGATTTGTCTCTCACTTTTTCAAGCCCTCCTTGTAATCTCAGACTCTTTTTACCTCCTTTGGTGGTGTAATTGGAGTCATTTACGACAAAAATTATGGTAATTGTGCAGTTTTCAGCACAATTTCCTTTCACTTTTCATGAACCTTTGCCTAATCCCAAGCCATTTTACTTCTTGTGCCTGAAAAATTCAAGATAAATGTCATGACAGCTCTTCATTTTCCCTTTACCTGTTACTAATACGCAGGTAATTACAGTTCCCGCATTTCTATGTTTAGTACAAGAATTTTAGCTTTAAATAGCGTAGTTGATATTCTTTTCTCAGTTTATAATTTCCTCTGCAATCCATGGCACTTTTCCTCTTTTGCTGGAGCAGTGATATAAAAGATTGTATTAATAAAAGATTGTATTAAATGTTTAATCGTTTCAGTTTTCAAAAATCCCTCTCTCATCTCAAATTCTTTATGTTTACATTTTCTTGTGTTTAAATATAGAAAACGTCAATATCAACCTTCATACTTTATTTAACATGGGGATAAAAGCTTCATATCATGATAGTTCAGTTTGCTTTCATTTTTTATCAAAGCTCTGTGTTATCTCAAACTGTATTTCCTTTGGTTGCTAAATTAAAGGGAATATTCACTGTAGCATGGAGACTTTGAAGTTCAGTTTTATATACTGTATGTACACACTGGTGGGGACTTGATTCGGTGCCTTCGATGCAGCCTAGCCTTGAAGATGTTTACTGGATTCACAACATCATGACCTAAGAGAGGGCATCATCTCGACATTTGACGCTCTTTAGATGAGATTATCATAAATAAATCAAAATGATGTAAAAACCCAGATATTATGACCAGTACGGACGTCTAAAACTACGACAGCTAGGCACTGGATGGAGACGAAGAGGGAGGAGGAGGGAGGGAAGAACGGGAGGTACGAAGTAGTCTGTCTGTAAGGAGAGAGGAGGAAGGGAGGGAGTCAGAGAAGAGGGAAGGTAAGGCGAGGTGAACGCTGCAAAATTACTAGATGTTTCACGAGTTTATGGGTTGGTTGTGCTGGTGTTATGGTTTGATGCAATGACCACCCACGGCTAATGTGTCCTTCCCCCCAAACGTTAATGAGAACCCGGCGACAGACCTTCAACCCGCCCTAATTGCTGAATCCTGGGCTAATCCAGAATGCTGGCCAGTTCATTAAGGTGGCTAATCGCTCGTTGTTTGCTTAATCATACCCGGACGTGGTTGGCTTGCTCTGGCTTTATTAATAATTCTGGTCAGTCAGGGATAGTGAAATGGCTCGTGATGGTTTGGTGGAGATTAAGTATACAAGAACCTTACTTTGGCTAAGTGTTCTGAGTTACTAATATCTGTCTATCTGTCTAATTGTCTATCTATCTGTCTATCTATATACCCCAAAATTCACGCAGAGAATAAGGGGTATGCTTATGAGGGTGGATTGTGTGCAGTTTTGAGTAATTAGCAGGGAATCACTAGGCACAAAGCTGATCTGATGAAGGAACTGATGGAAGGGTTTAGCTGGGCAGTGATGAGTGGAGAGGGGCGATGCTCACAGGGGGACGCTGAGGGCTGGGTTCCTGTTGTCTTAGTAGCCTCCCTTACGTTCCCCCCCTTCTCTCTCTCTCTCTCTCTCTCTCTCTCTCTCTGTCTGTCTTTCTCAGGCTGGAATTCTAAGCTCCCAGGTGGCAGGGGAGGGGATAAGGGAGTGTGGGAGGGGGATGGGTCAGGGGACGATGAGTAAGCATGAAGGAGATGGGTAGAGGTAGGGAGAGAGAGGGTTGGGTAAGAGAGGGAGATGAGTATGGGGGCAGTGGGGAAGGAAACAGGGAGATGCATAGATGGAGGGAGATAAGAGGAGAGGGATGAGTAAGGGAGGGCGATGGGTAAGTGTTGGAGAAAAAGGGTAGGGGATGAGGTAGGTTAGGGAGAGGAGAGATGGGTAGGGTGAAAACCAATAAATAAAAGGAAGAGAGGGGGAATATGTGGAGAAGAAGATGAGTAAGGAAAGGTGAGTGGGATGTGGGATGGGTAAGGAAGGGAGCATGGGTAAGAATTGGACAGGTAAGGGAAGGAGCTTGGGTAAGGGAGAGGGTCGCTACTCTTCCCTCGTCAAGCGGAAGGGCATTTAACTCTTAGGTCGAGGCAGAGTAAGAGGATAGAGAGGGTTGTTTGAGCGATAGTCGTGTGGGATGGAATTACGGGCAGAATGAAGCCTTTGGGAATTTACTGCGAGGAGGATAAGAGGGGCTGAGAGAGAGAGAGAGAGAGAGAGAGAGAGAGAGAGAGAGAGAGAGAGAGAGAGAGAGGTTGTGCTTGTTAAGGTAAAGAAGAGTGAGAGACAATGGGTGGCTTAAAAGAAAAAAATAAAGGGCGGTGAAAGGGAGGATGAATGATAATTGAGAGGAAAGAGACTACGTGCGTAAGGAGAATTAATTTAAAAGGAGAGTTAATTGGACAGAGAGAGAGAGAGAGAGAGAGAGAGAGAGAGAGAGAAAGAGAGAGAGAAAGAGGGAGAGAGAGACTTTTAAAAACGGCAAAAATAGACATGTTCTCTTAAAAAAAAAACGAACAAAAAATATACAGTGTCGGAACCCCAGTGTTTTAAGAACCATGGTAAAAACAGAGCTTGAAAGAGAGAGGGAGAGAGAGAGAGAGAGAGAGAGAGAGAGAGAGAGGAAATTGTAGGGAACAGGAAGAGGGAAAAATGGTTAATGATGCCAGTAAAAAAAAAAATAAAAAACACACATGATCCTATGACTGACCTTGAACTGAAAAAAAAAATAATCATGTGGCGGCACCTGGATTACAGCCCTAGATTTATCCCGGCCGTGAGAGGGTTAAATCCGCCTAAACATGCATAGAAAACGACAGAGCAACACACTGTTATTTCCCTTCCACTTTCCATGTCAAAACTCCAGTATTCCCGAAATATACAAAAGAAAAATGAACATGAAAAATCCCATTCCTTGTTGCATCCTTTTCGAAAATTTAGAATAAAAAAAGAAAAACTTGTCCCAAGCAGGGCTCAGTAATTTTCCTTGAGGCTGCATTACCGGCGAGAATTTCTGTTCAATGAATATATTTTTCGGTGGCACGAGCAACATTTTCAAAAGTATTTCATATATCTGTAGGATTAAAGGCTTACCCCCGTACCAACCTATAGTGGAATTTTTGTATAAGCTGTAATTAAGGGATTAGTGTTTAATGATTGAGGGCCTGTCCTGTGCTGCCTAACTACGCACGCACACGCACACACACGTGAGCATCTGACTCTACACACATGTACGCATATACCGATATACTTTTACTTTTTGCAAATATAATGGCACTTATATTATCTGTGTGTAAGCGCACTACATGATTGCCAACACACACACACACACACACACACACACACACACACACACACACACACACACACACACACACACTGTTGTGAGTAGAAGTAAAAAATCCCTTGGGAGGAGGAGGAAGATTTCATGAAGGCGGGAACACTCCGAGTTGGCGAGATTTCTGAAACCAGATCCACAAGAGGTAAAAAGCAATAACAGCAGAGAGGAGAGGAACAAAAAAAAAAAAAGAGAGAGAGAGAGAGAGAGAGAGAGAGAGAGAGAGAGAGAGAGAGAGAAAGAGAGAGAAAGAGAGAGAGAGAAAGTGAGAAAAAGTGAATACATGTCTGGAGAAAAAGTCGAAGAAGAAAAAAATAGGAAAAGAAAAACGAAAAAAAGGGTGAGAAGTATTAGAGCACGTTACACAAAAAATAGCCATTCAGAAAATAATCCATTGAAAAGACAAGGACGTGGAAAGAATCAACAGACAAGGGATGGATTCAAAATTAATATACTCCAGAGACGAAACTTCGAGGCAAAAACGAGAGAGAAAAATTGTCGGAAAAAAACGCTGCCTCAAGCGTGACAGTAACAGCAACAAATCCCGGAGCAGCTGGAAGAATTTAGAGGACTGGGAGACTCAAAATAACCAAGTCAGATAAAAAAAAAGCCCACAAAATTAAAAGGATAAAAGAGGCACTATATGAACAAAAGTTAGACAAAAACAGAGAAAAGAAAAACAGCCCAAAGGCACAGGAAACTCAAAGCAGTATAAAGAGAGGAAGAAAGACTCAGAATATAATCGAAAGAAAACACACAAGCAAGAGTCAGAGGGGAAAAAATTCGAAAGCTAAAAAAAAGAAAAATTGGGAAGTGTGACAGTACACGAGTAGGAACGCATCATGAAGCAAATGGGAGATGTTTTACAGGATTTCTGTGAGCCTCCAAGTGGTCGAAAAATCCGCTGGAAAAAAACAAGTTCAGAAAATCACCCCCCAAAAAATTACAGAAAAGCCCAAACATAACGAGAAGATAAGAAAAAGTAAAAGGAAAATGAGGAGTGCTTTAGAATGTAGCTCAAGTAATAGAAACTGGGCTACGAATGCATAGGGAGAAAAATAATTGAGGAAAAAATATTAAAGAGCCTTGAAAAAAGGAGAAATTAATATACAAGTTATATAAAAAACCCAAGAATAATATAGAGATAAAGGAAGACAGACAGACAGACAGACAAATAGAAACAGACAATCAAATAGACAGACACACAGCGGTGCAGACGTACCACGGACGGTGAAAAAAATCTCAGAGCATAATAATAATAATAATAATTCCACTTTAATTCACTTCTCTCATTTCCACGTAATGATATTGGAGAGAGAGAGAGAGAGAGAGAGAGAGAGAAAGAGAGAGAGAGAGAGAGAGAGAGAGAGAGAGGGGGGGGGAGAGAGAATTACAAACAAAAGGACAGGTGTTAATCTCTACACCAAAGCATAATAATAATAATTCCACGTAAATTTCATTCTCTCATGTGGCAGGTAATTAACTCCCTTGCTGGCCTGATTAACACGAGGTCAATCATGGGAAATAGACTCTGGGTGACCTAATGGAAGGGAATAGGGGAGAGAGAGAGAGAGAGAGAGAGAGAGAGAGAGAGAGAGAGAGAGAGATAATAAAAATGGCCTCATCGTGCAAGCTCTCACCCTTATTAAACCCATTTTTGCTAGTGTTATTCTCTCTCTCTCTCTCTCACACACACACACACACACACACACACACACACACACACACACACACACACCTGCTGATGATAATGGTATGTGGAATGGGTCTCTGCCGTACGCTTTGCCCCCACCTACTGCGATGATGGCACAGAGAGGCTGGCGATGATGGGAGGATGGTGTGGACGTGATTGTGTTTTTATTCCTAGTTTTTCCAGTCGATTTTACTTATTAGACTTCTCGTATTTGTATAATGGGACGCTTGTGTGTATTATTTACCTTCATGGCCATGGTAAGAGGTACGGATGCATCTTCTTGGTTACTAGTGAAATAATCTCTTCATTCTGACTATATTGGGCATCAACCGAGCTGATAGTGTTTACAGTTTTTTGTCGTTATAATCCTTCCGTGAGAGAGAGAGAGAGAGAGAGAGAGAGAGAGAGAGAGAGAGAGAGAGAGAGAGAGAGAGAGAGAGAGAGAGAGAGAGAGAGAGAGAATTAGAGGAAAAGCATCGAGTGAGACAGCGGACATTTGATACTGCCAGCAAGGTCTCCAAGTCACTTTGTGGTCAGGACAGAGAGAGAGAGAGAGAGAGAGAGAGAGAGAGAGAGAGAGAGAGAGAGAGAGAGAGAGAGACGCACGGCTTAAAAATACAACTCAAACTGACGTCGGGAAGAGAAAAACAATTGCAACCCTTGACAGAATTACCTGGGAGGGGGGGTGAGGAGGGAGAGAGGAGGAAGGGAGGGGGGAAGGAGGGAAGGGAGGAGGGAAAGAGGGAGAGGAGGGAGGAGGGACAGAGAGAGAGAGAGAGAGAGAGAGAGAGAGAGAGGAGGGAGGAAGAATGGTAGGGGAGGTGAGCGGTGGGAAGGGAGAGGGAGGGAGTCTGTTGAGTAAAGGGAAAATGTGATATGGAACTGAGCTGAAAGACTAACGAAATGAGAGAGAGAGAGAGAGAGAGAGAGAGAGAGAGAGAGAGAGAGAGAATATACGTCGGGCGGCCGCGTATTTGTCCAGATTGAACAGGAAGGCAAACTCGACTCTGGTCGCCCATAACCGTGCCTCAAAACCCCGGGGCCGAATTATAATGGTGACGAAAATCAGAGAGGCACAGGCAGGTCTGGTTGTTTCGGCCCGATTTTCTGATTCGCTTCTCAGTTTGATCAGATTTCGGTATTTTCCGAATTTTTGTCTTGTTCTGTTATCTCCCTCTCATTTTTTCTGATTTTGTTCTTTTGCCTTTTTATTATTTTTATTATTCCTTTTCAGTTTTAATCTTTTTTTTTTCTTTATATTGCTCGTTCGATGATTTTTTTTTGTCTACTTTTGAGATTTGGTTCATTGATTCTCTCTCTCTCTCTCTCTCTCTTTTTCTCTCTCTCTCTCTCTCAGGACAAGCAAGCCAGCGCTCCGTAGAGAAAAACACCCACATTATCTTCGCTTTCAATCCCAACTTCGTACATAAGAGACTTGATTACAGAACCCTTTCTCCACTTTTTTCTTTCTCCCTTTTTTTTTTCTACTTTCCCTTCCCCAGTTCCTCCTCCCTTTCCTCCTTCCTTTTTTCCTCTCCTCTCCTCCTTCTTGTCCTCTCCCTCAGCCTGTCTCTCCATCCCTCCTTCCTGTTTTACCTGCAGTTTTTCCTTAAGTTTTCCCTATTTTTCCGTCCTCTCCCCGCCTGTCTCTTCTATCCCTCCCCTTCCCCTTCCTTCATCCCTTTCCTTCTTTCCTTCTCCTTCCTCTTATCCAAGCTTCCACGCTGCCATTTTTTTTTTATCTCCCACTTCTAATCCCCATCTCTCTCTCTCTCTCTCTCTCTCTCTCTCTCTCTCTCTCTCCATTTCATGATTTATGTTTCTGTTTGTATGTATGTCTGTTTTTACCTGTCTATCTCATTTTCATCATTTGCTTCCGTTTCCTGTCACGTCTGTCCATTTCTCCCCGTATAAGTGTGTTCCGATCTGGGATATATTGTCTGTCTGTCTGGTTTTCTTTTTCCATCCGCTTCAGCCCATCCCGTAGCTCATCAATCTCCCTCTTTTCCTTTTCCAGTCTAAATGCGCTGACTTTCCGGATGTGCGCCCTGTCGGTCGGTCTGTCTATTTCTGGCGTGGGAATCTGATGCTTTATGTTTCGCTTTTCACGTGCATTCCTGTGTTCCCTGTTGTGACTTGGTGTATGGCGTTGTATTGGGCTTGTGGCTTTCGTTGTATTGTGTTGTGTTCGTGGCTTATTATTGTGTTTGTGGCTTTTGTTGTGTTCGTGGTCTTTGTTATGTTGGGCTGTGTTAGGTTGTCCTGGGTTGTATCATGTTATTTGTTGATGTGTTCTGGTGCTTGATGTGTCGTGTTGCTTTCTTGTGATGCGTGTTGCGTTCTACTTTCGCCCTGTTCGTTTTTTTGTGGCATGGTGTATTGTGTTGTGTTCTGCTGAGTTGTGTTGTGTTGAGGAGAGTTTTATTTTCCGTTCTGTTTTGTTGTTGTTCTGTGTTGTATCGTTTGTCGAAATGTGTTGTATGATGTGTGGTGTTGTGCTGTGTTTTGTTGTAAAGTAAGTGTGTATGTCAAAGGAATCTCTCTCTCTCTCTCTCTCTCCCCTCCCCTCCCCACCCCGTCTCTTTCAGCGCTATTAAGGCTCAAAGTGTGTTGACTAAGGCTAAAATAATGACCTCTCGTGTTACCCCTGACTCCCCCCGAAAGGAGATAGAGCAAACAGTGAGAGGGCTGCCATCTTTTCTCATTAAAGACTGGATTAAGTTAGATTAAAGATTTTTTTGTGGATTACGTCTTGGTTGGTTTGCTTAAAAAAAAAAAAAGTTTAAGTCGAGGGTATCAGGTTACGGAGAAATCTGTGTGTATGCGTGTCTGTCTGTCTGTCTGTCTGTCTCTCTGTCTGTCTGTCTGTCTGTCTCTCTCTCTCTCTCTCTCTCTCTCTCTCTCTCCACCAGCGCTAGTATTTCATCTCATGTTAATTTATGTTGTGGTTGGGGTTAGTGATCCCACGGTGAGGCTTTCCATGTCCTTACCTTTCCACACACCTTAGATTCAGTATTCGACATGCATCTCAGATACAATATATGACACACACCTCAGATGTAATATTCGACACCTACCTTAGTTGCAATATTCAACCCAACTCAGATGCAATATTCGACACACACCTTAGTTGCAATATTCGACACACACCCCAGCTGCAATATTTGACACATTCCTCAGATGCAGTATTCGACACCTACCTCAGATGCAATGTTCGACATCCCCACAGTAGAATTCAAAGTCTTAGTTTCCAATTCTTACTCCCAAGTGAGTAAAAGGATTTGGAGTTTGGTGAAAGAGAGCATTTTTCCCCACTATAAAGGGGCTCTCACACGGAAGACTCGTGGACGTCCAAACTGGCCGTGGACGTCCAAACTGGCCCCCGCGGGAGGGTCTTGGACGTCCACGGGAGGAAGGCCGCCTGACCCATTCGTGGACGTCCACGGTGACCGTGGACGTCCACGATTTGGTGGTCTCCTTCTTCTCTATGGAGTTTACACGTAGTGTGTGTCCTCTGCTATCTTGAACTCTGTAGTCAGTTGAGGTGATATATTATGATTAATTAAAAACCGTCAGTAAACTTTGTACTTTTAATATTTGTTTGTCATAGAAACTTTTCATATATACCAAAATGTAGTAAATATGATGGAATGTGGATTGATTGTTTCCAAGAGAGGCCCGCGCACGTTCGAAAGACATACTCGGGAAGAAAGCACTACGGTGCATATTTCTATACTGGCTGGTTTCTTCACTTCTTTGTCATCCACAATGCCCTCCTTCTCCCCCTTCTTTGTCTTCTTGCAGAGGCTTCTTCCTCATCCTGCAGGGTTAGGACTGCAGCACCCATTGCAAAAGTCACAATCTGGTTCATGTCCATTGTTGTTGCTGATAAACACGGCGTCTGCTAGGGAGTTGGAAGTGACCTCCCAGTCGCGTGGGGTGAACTCCATAAAGAAGAAGTGGCCGTTGACGTCCACCTTGTGATAAGGTATGGACGTCCAAGCTCAGTTTGGACGTCCGTTTTGTGCTGCACATATTGTTCACGGGTCCCCGTGTGATACCCGCTTAAGAAGGATGTGTGTGTGTGTGTGTGTGTGTGTGTGTGTGTGTGTGTGTGTGTGTGTGTGTGTGTGTGTGTGTGTGTAGTTTCTTGTTGCCCTCAGACCATTTTCTTTACACACCAGAGACAATACTTTAGATGCAACACTTAACATCTCTAACTCTGGATTCCAAACAGCACCACACGCAACACCACACATCATCACATACACGCTTCTTAACACCACAAACACATCACAGACACGTAGCACCACACACACCACAGCGCCTCAGACATAACACTTAAAACCTTGGACTCATAATTCCGAACAGGTCAACACACTACACCACACAACACCTAACACCGCCGAAACACCACCCAACATGTGTCCGGTTTGATTCAGGGCAAAAGGACACCGCGTGAGAGAGAGAGAGAGAGAGAGAGAGAGAGAGAGAGAGAGACGAGGAGGGCTTGAGAAGAGAGGAAAGGATGAAATAAGTAGGAGGAGGTGAAGGAAGGTGGGGAATAGAAGGGAGAGAAGGGAAAGGAAGACAGGAGAGAGAGGGATAAGGGGGAAAAGAGGAAGAAAGACAAGAGAGGAAGGGAAAGACTAGAAAGGTGGAGAGCAGGAGATGAGGGTGGGAGGAGAAGGGAAAAGGGAAAGAGGGAAGCGGGAAAAGAGAAGAGGGGACGGGTGTAGAGGGGGAGGGTATGAGGCGGAGAGAGGAGGAGGGAAGGGGGCAGAGAGAGGGAGGGGGAAGGGGAAAAGAGGGAGAGATGGTGGAGGCTGGATATTATTGAAGGGGGGGGGGGTGACTTCAGCACTTGTTCAGCACCACCTCAGAGAATTGGTATCGTTGATGTGGCTGTTTCAGGTGTCTGTTTTGAGTTAGTCATTTTGTTTTTAAATTTTTTTCATCTTCCATTTTTTAAATCCTTCATTCTGGGAACGTCCTAAATATTTATAATCCTGCTGCCTCCTGATTGTTAGCTCATTGTGTGTGTGTGTGTGTGTGTGTGTGTGTGTGTGTGTGTGTGTGTGTGTGTGTGTGTGTGTGTGTGTGTGTGTGTGTGTGTGTGTTTTAACCTTGTTGGGGGAATCGCTTGTGAGATACTGCCGTTATATTTTGGTTATTTATTTAATTATTTTTAACTCCTTCAGCCCAATGACGAATTTTACAAACGACCTTGCCATCCAGACGATATTTTCTTACAATTTCTAGCTGGTTTTATACTGAAACTTGAGAGAGTAAATACAGCATCATTAACCCCTCGAATTTGGAGGGTCTTTCCAGCGCTGCATAAAATCGTCTGGAGAAGCAAGATTAAAATACAACACCTCATTGCACTGAAGATTTTTAGGATTTTCTCTATTTTTGACTTTTTAATTTTTCTTTAACATAGTTTTTTCTTTTTATTTTTCGTTCCTTATTTTTCCTTTTTTTCACTTCGTAGATTTCACTTTATCTTCTCTTATACTCTTCTGCTCTCGTTTTTTTTTTCCTTCGTTTTTCTTTCTTCTCTGTGTTCTTATACCGACGATTTGTACCTCTTAAAATATGCTAACCTTTTCCAGAGCTGAGTTCAGTGGTTTGGGGAATCGTTGTCTAATGGAGAGATACGTCCATCAGTTTGTTAAGCTAGACCACATTAGCCATTTTAGTCCGTCTGTCTATCTCCCCTCTCCTCTCTTTCTCTCTCTCTCTCTCTCTCTCTCTCTCTCTCTCTGAATTTCAAGGTTATGTTGCTTTCTTTGCCGTCCCTTTGAAAGATTTACAATTTTCGGTGGCGTTATTATTATTATTATTATTATTATTATTATCATTTTTATTATTATTATTATCATTATTATTATCATTATTGTTGTGTTGTTGTTGTGTTGTTGTTGTTGTTGTTGTTGTTATTGTTGTTATTGGTAGTAGTAGTAGCAGTAATACTAGTAGAACAGAATCCAAATACCAGACTTCCATCCTACTCTCCACAACGTCAAGCCGCCAAAGCTAACCTTTTAACAGCGCCTTTTACCTATCTGCAACCCGTCTCTCTCTCTCACACACACACACACACACACACACACACACACACACACACACACACACAAAGTGATAGTTATTACACATGAGAAAAGTAATAGGTGAAAAATATTTAGGTGTGTGCTTGATAACTGTTATTTAAAGGGTCCTAATTGTTCGTGGAAAGAGGTGAAGGGACTCACCTGGGAGAGGTGACCTGCATTTCCTATACTGTGATGCTAAAATTGACTGAACTGTGTGGGGAGTGAAATGGAGCGGGTGGGAGAGGGAGCGAAAGAGAGAGGGAGGAGACTGGGAGACGGGGAGGGTAGAGAGAGAGATGGGGATGGACAGATGGAACGTGGTATAGGGGAGAAGGAAGGGAAGGGGAGAGGGAGGGACGGGAAGGGGGGAGGGAGGGACGGAAAGGGAAGAGAGGGAGGAGAGGGTGAGGATGGGGAGAGGGAGGGGAAAGGGAGAGGGAGGGACGGAAGGGAAGAGAGAGAGAAGGAGAGGGCGGGGATGGGGAGAGGGAATGAGAGATGGGGGAAGGAAGGCAGAGGAAGAGAGAACGAGGGAGAGGAGGGGAGAGAGAGAGGGAGATGCAACAGGCTTCATCGTTCATTAGCCCTTTCTTCTGGGGGCCGACTTTTTTCGTACCTAATCCCACTGCTCTCCCCAGGCGGATATATTCAGCTTGGGTTGGATTAATTTAGATTAGGTTATGTTATGTTTGGCTTCGTTATCAGGGGTTTAGAGGAGAACAATTCCTGAACAAGTTTGGTAGAACAGCAGTGTTATGTTCGGGTCCGATGTGGTGGGTTCTGTGATTGCCGTGAAAAATTGATCATATGCGAGAGCGGAGAGGGTACAGTGAAATGCCAAATGTAATTCTTATCGGCCAAAGTTGGCATTCATGCATTGAAGAAAACACTTTGGATTGTAAAAATGTAACAGTCACACTTATTTTACCCAGGCTTAGGGGCCCGAGTCTAGGCTACCGTAATCCAGTACAGTTAAGGCTAGATTATTAGCCTAGTTCCCTTTGTGGCATTATTTGATCGAAGAAAAAAAATTGAAATCTTGTGGACAAATAAACAGGGGTGAATACATAACCTCCAGCTTCGTTGGCGGAGGTAATAATCTTAAATTCGCTGTAGTTTTCCATTAGATAATGAAGGAAACTGTCTGTATTCGTGCTCCAGAAGGATGACTTGGATGAAGGGAGGAGCGGGATGGTGAGGAATATTTGAAAATGTTGGGTAAGGAAGACACAAAGCCAAGAGCGTGGAATTATATACAGAAAATCAGTGTGGGATGGACGGATGAGGAATATATGGAATTAAGGTGGGCTGGGATAGAATATGATCGCTATTTAGACAAACAGCAATCTTCTCTTCCCTCCCTGTCCATGCCCCCCTCCTTCTCTCCTCCCAGCATCCCCTCCCCCATCCCATCTCCCCACCCACCATCCCCCTCCTACCCCCACCTCTACCCAGCATCCCCCTCCCCGCTGCACCCCCATTCTTCCCTAGCCATTCTCTCAACCACTACCCTCTCTCTCCCTCTGTCTCTCCTTCCCTCTCCACTCCCTCTCTCCCTCAGTCTCTTCCTCCCCATTCTCTTCTAGCTTCCCTCTTTCCTCCACCCTCTGTCTCCCCCATTCTCCCACTCCCCTCCCCACAATTCCCTTCAATCACCAGCCACACACCGCGTCCTAAATCCAATCTTCTTCCCAGCTTCAACACCCTCGCTTCTGCTCCCCGACCCACCTTGAAAAAAAAGCAGCCCGTCCCCTCTCTCTCTCTCTCACGTGCCAACCACCCCTCTGACACCAACGCAACCGTGCCACTTTATAAACATTTCTCTCCCTCACTGCACGCTGTTTTTGCTGCATTTGTTTTTGGTGTTGTGGTGGTGGTGATGGTCTTGTTGTTGTGGTGGTGGTGGTTGTGGTCTGAAACGTGAAGCCAGTCGACTGCAGGCTAAAGTTTCCCTTCTGCAGTTCACTATCATCCTTTCGGGGAATAGGAAGGAGGCTGAGGGAGGTCATATCCATGCTACCATATGAAGGCAACTTTCTCCAGCACCATTTGAACGTGTAACTAACTGAAATTTGCTTTATCTTCTTTCATGGTATCTCACACTTTTCTCCTCCAAGACGCACCACCATCCAACCAATTTACCTCTTTACTCCCATCCCCATCTCAAACCTTATTCACTTTCACCCAGAGCATCTTCACACTGCTTACTACTTAAATCTCCTCTGCTCAAACGACCTAAAAGTCCCCTCTCTCCATCTTGAAAGCTGTGTTGTTGCAATAGGTTAACACTGGAATATGCTGCCAGCCGCGAAGTGCTAACATAAGGATGTAGAGTCGTAGCACTATCTTTTTTCGATACGCAGCTACGTAAAATAGCTGTAAAAGGACGAAAATCTGGACCAAGTTAAGGTGAAAGAACTACAGGTGTAATGCGTTCTCCATGTTTTAAGAACCTCTTGCTTTTTTTCTCAACTAACACACTACCATTCATATTTTTTTATTCCTCGACCGCTGCTTCTTTCTCTCAGATCCTGTGTTCCTTCCCCCCCAAAATTATGTCATTAGATCTACTGGAATATCTTCAACTTTTTTCTCAGACCTTGTGTTCCTTCCCTCAAAAATTTATATTATTTTTACTGCTGATCTAACTTCCAAAATAATTTACACTGTTTTGACTATTGTTTTACTACTCGAGTCGCCTCTGCACCCCTCCCCTCGAGAAAAACTCAGGCCCTTCCTTCGTGCCTGCCACCCAACCCTCCCACACGCCACCCCATCCACAACACACATTTCTCTTGCAACGTTTTAGTAACTGTTTGAAATGCTCTTCTGTTCGAGATCTCTCACTTTTATTTATTTATTTTTTCCCTTAAAACGTACTGGCCTTCTTTTCCCATACACTATACTGCCACTCACATCCTGCTCCCTTTAGCCCTCTACAGCCACTTTCTTTCTGCTTCCTTTAGCACTCTACTGCTACTCCCATTCTGCGTTCTTTATAGCATTCCACTAGCACTCCTACCTCCACTTTCGCCACTCCCGTACATGCCACACACCCATCCCTCTCAGCTCCACCTCTTCTCAACCCATTAAACGTACAGCATTTCACTTCCTGGGTTTCGTAGGTGTCGGAAATGCTCTCTCCACTTCTCATAGATCTCACACTTTTTCCGCAGACACACGTGCACCTGTTCCCATCCTCCTTCTCCTGATACCCCCACCCTCCCCCTAGCACCTTCATCACCTCCTTCTAAGACCGTTTCACATTTTCTTTACAGTTGTAGCCGGTTTGTTTTCATGTGAAGGAACTTGGCCTTTCCCACCATGTGTATACAGTACTGTATCATGGTCGCATAGAAATCAGTGAGCCTTGGTTATAAGTTAGGAATGAGTCTCCTTAGTTACTAGACAAATCAACCCCTCAATCTGAATACACTTGGCCATCAAATGAAGTAAAAGAGGATAGGTGACTGTCGAGTAAACACGCCATGGTCTATTGCCTGAATCACCTATGCTGCTTGACCAATAACATACATACATACGCATATATAAATAAATATATACCCCATCTTTTACGCTCCATTTCCTCCCTCCTCTCCTCAGCCCTCCTCACTTTCTCAACCCACATTTCTCCCTCCCTGAGCATAGTGACATACCGAAGTGCCCTCTCCATCTCCAAAGCAACGCACACTTGTTGCACAGACACATATTATTCGTACCTTTTGCACCATTACTGACTCTCCCACCTTCCTCTCAGACCCTCTTTACTTCCTTCCAAAACAGCTTCGTAACTTTACAGTTTTCTCTAAAATGAGCCTTTTCTGTAGAGCAACATCTTATTTAGTTTTTCTTATCTCCTGAGGATTTTATTCAGCCTTAGATAGACTTCTCGAACTGGAGAATCAGACTTTTGATGGTAATATATTAAAGGTGTATAGAAAGTAAGACGGACTGTTGGGTCTAAGGGAACGGACCATAGGTAGATAGGTAGATAGATAAATTGACAGAGAGAGAGAGAGAGAGAGAGAGAGAGAGAGAGACAGACAGACAGACGGACAGACAGACAGAGACAGAGACAGACAGACAGACAGAGAGGCAGGCAGACAGACACACGGACAGATAGACAGACAGACAGACAGAGAGGCAGAGACTGACAGAGAATACAGCCTTCATTAGTCCCTTCATCAAGAGGAGATTCTAAAAAAATAGTATTGTCTGTTTACATAAAGAGAAAACCCACAGATATACACCATGACACAGAAGCGTTTGAAATGCCACAGAAATCAGCAGGTAGTTCAGGAGTTTGCAAATGCCCTTTACGAATATACTGTAGACTAGTGAGGGAATAGAGAAAATAAAAACTGGGAGAAAACTATAAAGGGCAGTTTGGGGGCCTTCTTTGTGAGGGATTTGATCAGCTAGTTATTGGAATTGAACAATGCATGGCGAGGTTGTCTTGTTTTGGTCATAAGGAATTATCTGCCCTCATATCTCTCTCTCTCCATAAATATCTGTATCAGTTTATATATCTACAATTATGTGCCCTTATCTGTCTGTCTGTAACTATCTCTATATATCTACCTGTTTCTTATGTGTGCTTGTCTGTCTGTCTGTCTATCTATCAGTCAGTGAGCCATTCAGTCGATCATTTAACCACTCAATCAGTCAGTCAATCTGCCTATCTATTTATCTATATCAGTGCACAGGAGTCATTAAAACTCCCTAAGTGCTACGTGGATTCAGGCAACGCAATACTGTAAAAACTGAACTGTAGCCGGGACAGTGAGAAGCCTTGATATCCATGTCCAGGGCGCGCCATGGGACCACGTTGCAGTCCCTCGCCACACCCTGGCCTCTCATCTATGTTGCACAGGGACAAGACAGCCGCCACCACCACCGTCACACTGCAAGTTTTGGTGTTATTATTGCAGTGCTGAAGTGTTTTTGTGTGTTTGTTTGTTTGTGCGTGTGTGTGTGTGTGCGTGTTCATCATCAGCATTCCAGCCCTAGATCCAGTCAAAGAGATGGGATGGGGAATTGTTTCATCATTTCATTTCTCAATTCTCCTCCCTCGCCTCTAAATCTACCTACCATAAGGACAAGAAACACACAGCCACACACTGCAACGCTCATTCCTACTACGATATCGAGTATTTTTATTATTTTAGGTGTGGATTTCGAAGTGGAAGGGATAGATATGGATTCTTAAAATCTGAAGTTGAAGTGAATTGTCAGTAGGTAGCGAGAATAAATTTAAAAAGGGGGTTATTATAGTGCCACACACACACACACACACACACACACACACACACACACACACACACACACACACACACACACACACACACACACACACACACACACACACACACACACACACACACGAGTACCCAGGTGCACACGGGAATTGGGTTATGCCTCCACTCCAGCTCAGTCATTAAAGGATATTAACTCGGTACCATTGAAAAAAGGAACAAAAAGTGAGAGAGAGAGAGAGAGAGAGAGAGAGAGAGAGAGAGAGAGAGAGAGAGAGAGAGAGAGAGAGAGTATGGGAATCACACCGATGCAATGTATACCTTTTGGCATTTTTGACCAAGTTTTTTAATGAATTTCCGAAACAAGCCTTTTTCTCTGTGCTTCGTCTATTTTTCTATTTTAAATTTAGTTTTAGAACGGGAGGGACGATTTTGATGGTTGTAGTTGTTGTCTACTGTAGTTGCTCTGTCACAGTTTTTCTATTTTATCAATCCCATCAACCTCAAGCAAGCATCTGATTTCATGTGGAAACGAGATGGTAAAGAGAAAATACTCGTCCACTAAGCACTCTAGAATATCTGAAGGAATTGTGTAATATTTTAAGTGTATCTTCAGATCACTACTAAGCGCCAAACAGAGGTAAAAAACCGTGGCTATAGGAAATATTGTGAATGGTACTAAGTCTCCTGTGACGCTTACGATTAGAACAGTGTCGCATCTCTCATTCTTGATCAGCTTCGGTCGTGAATAAAACGCAACAAGTCCGGCTCAACATGACTGGCATAAAAAAAAAAAAAAAAAAAGCGAAAATAATACAATGCCCAGAAATCTCACCCCCCCCCCCGCTTCCCATCTCGCCCCAAAACTTCATTAAAGCCGGAATGGAATATCGCCGAAATGCACAACTATAAATCGCTCCAGGGGCCAGCAAAAGGGAAAACGGATAGGCAATTGATTTTAATGGGAGACTAATGTATTTTCACCACAGTGTTCTGCGGGTTGGGGGGGTCACGGTATTAGGGGCGTGGGAAATTGAATTAGGATCGAAGGAGGCGCTTTGTCATTGCCACCTGGGGGAGATTAGATGTTTTTGGGAGAGAAAGAGGGGGGGGTAGGGGGACAAGGAGTTATAGAGACAAGTAGTACCTCAAAAGGTCTTACGACCCATGCCGAGGAGGGATGTCGTCTGGCAGAAGTTCTTGTAATCAATGTGTGTTTGTCTGTGTGCTTGTCTGTGTCTGTGTGTGTGTGAGAGAGAGAGAGAGAGAGAGAGAGAGAGAGAGAGAGGGGGGGGGCGGGAGGAGGTGGAAGGACACAGTGGAGGAATGCATGAGGGAGGGCGCCTTGAAGTGGCTGGAGAATGGTTTTATCTCAGCCCATTTGTGGGGGAACTGGATGATGATGATGATGATGATGATGATGACGATGACATAGCTAGGATTCTTTTGTGTTTATTTACCTACTTATTTATGCCCTTAATGACCTACTTTGGATGTTAATTAGACCACTCACCTTTCCATTTTCTTTCAGGATCAGTATTGGTGTTTCAAGAGAGAGAGAGAGAGAGAGAGAGAGAGAGAGAGAGGAAGAGGGAGCGCTAAAAGGTAAGATACCACAGTTTTTCTTTTTTCTCCCTTTTTTATATATATGTTTCCTGTTTTGAAGGTATTAAAACGTAATGCAAATATAAGGAGTGATAATTTTAATCTTTTGTGTCCATGGAACGGCTTTTGTCTACCAGTGGAACGTTTCTCTGTTTATTCATGAAACGTTTTATTGGTGAGTCGCAGTATATTGTGACAAGAGAAGAAGAACGTTTGCTCGATTTCTTCCTACAGAATTTGAGGACTCTTTTGGTACTGTTGACCTTTTCTGTCACATGTTGTATATTGTATTTTATTTTTTGATTTACTGAAGTGATTTATTGATGTAATGATTGGCTAAGTTATTCAAGAGCTCTCACTGTTTGTCCCCTTCTCGACCATTTCCATACCTTACATTGCTTTTGCTTTTATGTGACAGGTAGAGCCCCACACCGCCAAAGCTTTCAGTGTGATGGATATACCTTGACCAGCCTTTCTGTTCCTTACGCTAGTGTTCCTTAAAACGCCTCCAGTGGTTTCATGTGTCTCTTTAAAGCTTCTGGGTCAATGTCATCAGTTCATTTGACGTCATTTCGAAGAGTAGATTGTATGTTTTTATTTATTTATTTATTTATTTTCTTTTTCATTTTCTGGCTCTGAAATAAGGGAAGTTGGTTGGTTTGTGTGGAAAGGAAGGGGAGGGGAGGGAGGGGAAGAGAAGACAGGGGACGGGAAGGGAATGACTCGGTAGTCTATTGGGGGTGAGGGTAGTAGAGTCAGAAGGATGGGGAAAGTGGATGGTGAGGAAAATTTTCAAAGTTTTCGAGGAGAAAAAATAAACCGAGGACAAGTTGTCATTGCTCATCCCACATTTGACTCTTTCAGTAATACAATGAGTACCAGTGTAACAGCTGGTTTTATTGAACATTCCTAACTCCTTCAGTCAGTTCAGTAAGGTCATCTTAAGTTTTCAGTAGAGGGACAGATAGATAGTTTGAGAGAGAGAGAGAGAGAGAGAGACTGACTTCCCTGTATCGGATGCCAGACATCATAAAAATATCCAAATAATGCAAGTTTAACCCTCTAAGTTTTAAGTAGAATTATGAGGTCATTATTTCCATTAATTGTTCTGTAAATAAAGAAGTCAAAGGAGATGTTCGAGGTTAATAAAGCATCCCCTTTATACTTATTGATTCTTGGGCCTCCCTGTTCTCAATTACCCAACGAATGTCTTGAGAAAACTATAGCTCATTCATTTTAACTTGGCCCAAATTTTCATCGTTTTGCAGCTTATTTCACGCAGCTCAGTGGCAGAAAAAAGACAGTGCTATGGGGTCTTATCCACAGCTCTTCTTTGTGACTAGCACCCTATTCTAGTGTTAAATTATTGCTACAGCTCGGCATTGTAGATGGAGAGATGGCAGTTTTAGGTCAGAGTAGAGTAAATAAGGGATTAGCAATTTTGAGCAGACATTGAAAACCAAAATAAAGTACATCTCTCAGGTTTTGGTCGGAAAGAGATCAGCAGGTGTTCGATAAAGAAAGCGTTGGTCAAGGAATAAAGCACCGAAAACTTCATGATTCACGTGCCAAAGAAGACGTAATTCCAAGATAGTGTTGTTCATTTTGATACCTAATTAGTCAGTAAATAAAGGAGACGCCTCAGAAATAAAGCATCCCCCACTTTACTTATTCACCTTTGGGCTTCCCTCGTATCGGATGGCAGACTTTAAAAACCTAAATAACCTTCCTCCCGCGCGCCGGCAAAACCCAATTTCCTCGTTCAGCGGATCCGGTAGATTTTCCTAATTAAAAGTTTCCCCTCCGATGAGACACAACCTAGGAGCCAGAGAGGAGGGAGGGAGGTAGGAGGTAGGGGAAAAGGAGAGGAAGGAAAGGTAGGAAAGGAGGGATAAAAGGCGGAGACAAGGAGAGCAGGGGAGGAGGGAGAAGCATGAGGGGATAAGGTAGAAGAGAGGAAAGGTAAGAGTGGGTAGAATGAGGGGGATGAGATGAGGAGCGAAAGGTAGAAGAGAGGGGGGAGGTTAGGAGGGGGAAAGGTAGGAGTAAGCGGGGGAGGATGGAGAGATAGAAGGGGGAAAGGTTGGGGAAGGCTTGAGGGAGATAGAGAAGAGGGAGGAAGCAGGAATTGGGAATAGGAGGGTAAGGGGGTTAGGAGTAAAGGGAAGAAGAGAAGGTAAGGAGGAGGAGAGATTAGACTGGAGGGGAAGAAGAGGGGGGGGAGAGACGTTTGGAGGGAGGCATCTTATGCGGGGGTGGTGGGAATGAGGAGGAGGAAAAATGCAGTGCCTAGTTAACCTCCTCTGGTTGTTTAAAAAAATTATATTGGAAAATTTGCTGCGATTATTTTTTGAATATTTTTTTCATCACTTTAGCTTGTATAAGTAGCAGTTTTCATCTCTCAGAATGTAAGAAAATTGAGAGAGAGAGAGAGAGAGAGAGAGAGAGAGAGAGAGAGAGAGAGAGAGAGAGAGAGAGAGAGTGAGAGATTCCTGGATAATTATTTTTCTTCATGATATTTCCCAGTAATTGTGCTTGTCCTGCTAATAGTTTCCGAAAATTTACGGAGAAATATACATTCCATACATTTTTTGTAGGAATTCTTCAAGAAATTTTGCTTGTTTAAGTGATAGTTTTGTAGAAATTCGTGAAAAACCCATACATTAAGAAATCTCTCCAAAGGTATTAGTTCTGCTCTTTTTCAGTAGTTTTCCAAAGAGTATAGACCATCTTTGGAAAAAAATGAAGGAAGAAAAATAACAGAAATAGCTCTAGACTTGAAATATAGTTGGTTTCTGTTCATATTTCCTCGTCTTGGGAACAGTTTTTGGTGTGTCAGAATTCAGAAAAGCTTGCAGGAAAAACAAACCTCTCCTGAAAAATAATATCAGTTTTATTTTTTCCACGAGTTTCCTCAAGAGCTTCAGTTGACTAGGGAACAGTGCTGGATCTATTGGAGTCCATGGAAATTTACAGAAAAAATATACTTCCGTTAAAGAATCTAGTTTTTCCAGACTTTATTTCCGTCATGCATCTGTTGTTTTTAACTCTCTCTCTCTCTCTCTCTCTCTCTCTCTCTTTCTCAGAATTCTCGGAACTCTTCCCTCCAGAGATAAAATTCGTGTAAAAATGTGTGTTTTTCTTGTAGGAGTTTTCCCTGGGGTGAAGGTTAGGTAGTGTGCTATTGATATATTTATTCAGATTCCAAAAACATAGCTGGAGTTTTTTTTATTCATTTATTTATTTATTTTTAGTCTTGTAGTTCCAGATTTCATACGCCATAGATCAAAGCCTACGAGGGAGTTAACTTATCTTTAACTGGTGAACTAATGTAAGCGAGCCTCCCCTGTGTGTGTGTGTGTGTGTGTGTGTGTGTGTGTAATGTCCCCTATGGTGTCTTGGTGTGTGATATATGCTTATATGGGTGTCTATATATCTTGCCTTTATCTTTCTCTGGCACATATTTCACCATCTGGATCAGACAGCCCCATCTCTCTCTCCCTCTCCCTCACTCTCTCTCTCTCTCTCTCTCTCTCTCTCTCTCACACACACACACACACACACACACACACACACACACACACACACACACACACACACACACACACACACACACACACACACACACACACACACACACACACACACGAGAGAGAGAGAGAGAGAGAGAGAGAGAAAGAGAGAGAGAGAGTTGAAAGAGATCTCCCCGACTCATGGATCTTTGTTTTCCCCTAGCCTAGTGTCTCCTCAGGGATACAGCGTAGTCTAATGCGGAGTTACGGCTTAGAGTTAGAAGGGGAAGTAGCCCGGATAGCCAGGGGTCCTTCTGTTAGTATGTTTAGTCCTTTTGTTTAGTCGCCTGATAGTCTAGCGGTAGGTGGCTAGGGTTGAAATGGACCGTCTTTTAAAGAGGTGGTGGGAGGTTTTTCTGTAATGTCAACGCTGCCAGCCAGATTCCTTTTTTATTATTATTATTGTTATTTAGTACAGTTTTATTCAGCTTTTAGTAAAACTCGAGTAGTACTATTTACAACCCCAGCTTCATCTGAAACGTGAACTCAATAGACTGCCTTTGTCTGGCAGTCCACCATCCTTTTATGACGTAGGAAGGGAGTTAAGGAATGTTTTTTTTACCAGGTAGAGGAGCCGCTCGGTTAAGTCGGTGTCACCTCATGAAGGCATCCCTCTCCTGGACGCCTCGTGTTGTGAAAGGGTAATTGAAGACTGCAAATAATCTCTCCGACTTGAAAATAAATGTAGCAAGTTCTTAATCCTCCCATATCTCGAACTCTGGCCCACAGTTGGTAATTGGCGACTACCGTGTTTACTCTTGATTGGAAACGGACTTGGTTGCTTCTTCGCTGTAGGTGTGACACTTGGCCACTTCTTTGACACTGATGTGACACTTGGATAAATGTGCTACAGTCTTACCTAAGGACTTTTTGGGAACAGACATACGTGAGTCTGGCTGTGTCTGTCCGTATTCATTCATTTTAGGTTCACTGCAGAACTTGAACTTCTCCAAAGAGGGGGAGTGATAGCCAGAATAAACTTTTATCCATGTTAGCGAAGTACGAAAGGGGAAAGGGTGTCTGTAGGAAGTAATGCGTGTGGAAGTGAAATTTTTGCATTGGCTATGTACACCTGAAAACTATGTCCCTGATGTACATATTTGTGTAGTTTAATTCGTAATTTAATTAAACTCCCCCCGGAAAGTTTTATTCATCAGAAAACAATCCCAGCGGCGTGTTAATAATAAAAAAAAAAGCCTCGATTAATATTTCTCTTTGTATGAATGAACTTTTTTTTTAATTACATGCAAACTTCAGACTGTATTTCTAATGAGAGCGAAATCCTGGCAGTCGGTGGAGAGGAGAGTATCCTGATTTTTTTTTTTTTTAATAGGAAGGAATGATTTATGTAAAGCTCTCTGTCGAGTTAATTTGGCTTAGTAAAATATAAACTCTTTTGATGATGAACTGGTATTGTTGCCTATGCTGAAAGGCTTATTGAAGTACAGAGCGCTATTTTAGTCCTGAGGTCTGTACTGTTTTGATTAATTCTTTTGTAAGCGTTAATTGTCGGGAGAAATACGATGTTCGGTCTCTGTACAGGCGAATGCAGAAGCCCGTTCGCCACCCTTAAGTCTTTCTCATTGTTGGATTTACAGATACTTAAATGTGGCGTAGTGGACAAAGATACATATCCACACCTACAGATGAATAATATTATGTCCTCATGTTAAAGCGTTACATTAAGCGTCAACGAATCAAGCGATAAAATGGAGACGGAGAGGCAAAGAAAAGTCCATTCGGGTTCCCTACCTCTTTCTCTCTGTTGGATTTATTGAAGTTTAAATGTGACGTAGTGGACAAATTTACCCATTATCATCCACAAACGTCTTCGAAACCAGCGATGAAAGAGAGACAGAGAAAGGGAAAGGATTTTTGTATATGACTGCAGCTCCAACAGGTCGGTAAATTAATGCTCACGTCTGCCACATGACCAAGGACTTCGAACTTAATCATTGCTTGTAATTAATGAAGCGGAGTCACACAGCGCCTGAGTGCACCACCGCACGCTTTTGGCCTGGGACTCATAAACTCATTCCTTTTGCAAAATTCGAAATAATTATCGAGTACGGTGGCGCGTAAATTGATGTGCCCTGATGTAGCCTTTGGGTCTCAGGTGGATTTCATTTGGTGAGTGAAATTGTGTGACGTTAGGCAGAGTATGAATAAGCAGGCAGAGGAAAAATCGTACCCTTAGGATCCAGGGTAAAATATAGTTAATTTCTTTAAGACTGTATCGTTAAAGACAATCTGGTGATATATGATGAAACAGTTTTATTGTACACCCTCACAAAAGAGAGCAAGTGAAAAAAACACAAGAAAAAAAATCCCCAAACACCTGGGCACGATGGATGCGAAAATGAGCAGAATATAGCTTGTCATCTCGGAATAGTTATGCCTGATTGTGGAGTGACGCATTTTGAAGCCATTACTTTGATTTATAGTGCACTTGTGTATGGGGCAGTTACCATCACTGAAAAAAATACACACTAGGAGAATTGTTTTCAGATTCATTAGTCATATATTTCAAAGTTCATGGTGTTTACAGCTTTCAGATACTTCTTTGTGAGAGTGTACAAATTAGAGTGTTCATTATAAAGAAACATTTTCCTCTCTGTTATGTGTTGTAGATTAAATGTGAACCTTATTAAAATGAACTTGAGGTCTGTTAAAACCCCCACCTAGTGTCGTGAGAGGTAGGAACATTAATCTCGTGCATACAGGAGGACTCGGTTACACGGCGTTAGGAAGCGGAGTTACGGCCGTGTGTGTATATTTCCGGCCTGTGCTCCCGTGTGAGAGATTTAGGACTTCATTTACGCCGAGAGCAGAGCAGCGCCAGACACTTTTTAATTATAAGGAACAATAGGAGTGAACCCGAGCGAGGTGATATGAGTGGGTGGGTTGGGCTGGCCTGGGCTTGTAGCTGGGGAAGGGGATTGGGTTGGGATTGGAAGCTTGGAACTTTGCGCTGTGGGGTTGGGTTGGGCTGAGAGGAGGGGTGGGAGTTTGTGGGTTGGGAAAGATTATTGTGGTAAAAGGGTTGGGATGGGGTGGGGGGATTGTTTTGGGTTGGAAGAAAGGTTGGGTTGTTGTGGGTTTGTAAAGGGAAAAGGGAGTTGGATTAGGTTTGGAGGGTGGGATCGTTGAGATAAAGGGGTTGATTTGGGTTTTGGTTGAGCTTTATTCAACCTGGAAAGATCTGTAGTACTGAAGGGGTTTGTTAAGGCTTTATCTGTCTACTTCGGCTCCAAAAGTCTCCGCTAAGTTGAATAATAACGCTTGGAGATAACAAGAATAAGCTAAATAAATATAGATAAGTACAATAAGTGGTTAAGTGGAAGATACGGTAAGTGGTTGTTGAGTTGGTGATTTTCAGGCGGAATAAAAAAGTAGTGGAAGAGTGAGGATTAAAAAAAAATTATATATAATCCCGCGTTACCTACTAGATGCTAGATAGAAACGGGAAAGTTACCAAAATAGGGACAAACAAATGAAGGGTAAGAGTGCCAGGAAAAAGAGTTATAGTAAGAGTGTTAACAGGGGTAAAATAGCCATGAGTGTCAGCAGCAACAGGGAGTCCCAGCAGTAGGAGGAAGTGTCAGGAACAGTAAAAGTATTAGCAGTATTAGCAGTAGATGAAAATGATATCGACAGGTGGAAGTGTCAGCAAAGAGTGTCAGCTACAGCAAATGTGACAACATTGTGTCAGCACCAACCCGCGTGTCAAAAAGAGGAAGAATGTTTAGAATTAGGGCCACTAGTAGGTGGGCCGTCAGCAGTTAGAGAGTGAGTGATGGTAGGGGGGTTAATAAAGGACATCGGCAGTGTCAACAGCAGAGTGGTGGTGGTGATAGTGTCAACAGTCACCAGAAGCAAAGATGGTGAACGTACCAGCAGAAGGGAATGTTGGAAATGTCAGGAGTGTTAGCAACAGCAAAGGATGGTGGACTTGTCAGCATCGTTAGCAGGAAAAAATGGAGGAAGTGTCAGCGGCAGGTAGTGGTGATGGTATTGTTAGCAGCAGGGGGTGGTGGAAGTGTTTGGAGTGTCAACACCAGCAACGGGTGGTGGAAGTGTCAGCATCGTCAGGAGCAGTAAAAGTATGGTGGAGGTGTCAGGAGTGTCAGTAGCGGCAGGGGGAGTGGTGGTGGTGGTGGTGGTCGTGGTGGTAGTGGTGGAAGTGTCAGCTGCTACTGTATTCCCCGGCCCACCACCACACCTGCGGCCAAATTTATGCCCCATAAAGTAGTGCTGGCGGAGGACTGGAGTGCCTCACGCTCTCTTCCCTAACTCAAAATTTCACGTCCCCCCCCCTTTTTTTTCCTGCTCCCCCTTCACCCCCTCCCCCCCCGGCGACCACTACCACAATAACCATTCATCTGAGCTCTTCCGTAAATTTCCATAACGCCTTCATGAATTCGGTTAAAGATCCATAAATTCTTTTTGCTGGTCCCCGCATTTAGGAAGGAAGGTCCCCCTGCTGGGATAAAGGGCCCTCTATGTCCCCCTCACCGCCTACTTCTGGACGCTACCTAGCCTAACCCACCCTTGCCTAGGCTACCCTGCCCAACCATATCCTCCCTAACCTAACCTAACCTAACCTATACTATCCTACCTTATCCCTCCTATCCTCTCCTTACCTTACCCTACCCTAATACCCCAACCTAGCCTACGTGACTGTAGCACAGTCTTATATATACTAGCTTAGTCTAGCCGGTCTTATCCCTCGCTGAGTTACTGGGGTGACAGTATCTGCACAACACACACACACACACACACACACACACACACACACACACACACACACACACACACACACACACACACACACACACACACACTCGCGCGCGCACGCAGACGCACACGTGCATACACAAAATCCATGCATAAAAGCTGAGGGTATATTCTCTGACGCTATTTATACGCACGCACGAACGCGCGTGCACACAGGCCAGTACAGAGTGGCATTTGTAAATTCTAGCGGAAGGTTACAATATTTGTTTGGCTGTCTTTCTTTTTCCCATGTATTTCCGCCTCCCTGTCTATCTCCGTTTCATTTTTCTTTGTATTTCTCTGTCCCCGTCTATCTCTGTCTCTGTTTCTTTTTCCAATGTATTTTTGCGTGCCTTCAGTTTGTCTATTTCTCTTTTCCCTACATTTCCGTGCTCTCTCTCTCTCTTTCTATTTCTCTCTCTCTCTCTCTCTCTCTCTCTCTCTCTCTCTCTCTCTCTCACACACACACACACACACACACACACACACACACACACACACACACACACACACACACATTTTTTTATCAGGCACATTTCCCTCACCCATCACCATTCTCGTACGCAGATATTGCACATATTTATCACCCACACACAATCTCGCTGGCACATACGCATTATGCACACAACGTCGCACGCACACACACACACACACACACACACAGCAAATCACTCAGTTCTCTCTCTCTCTCTCTCTCTCTCTCAACATATGATGTCCGCCTCTCCCCGTGTGAGTTTATTCTACAGCTTTATGGTCAGTTTTTTAGGGTCTGGCCTGGATTTGCTTTCAGGGCGAGAGAGAGAGAGAGAGAGAGAGAGAGAGAGAGAGAGAGAGAGAGAGAGACGGCGGAAGGGAGGAATGGAGGGGGAAGAGGGGGAAGTGCGTGGGGGTGTGAAATTGTGTTTGTGTAATATAATTTGTGTGAGGGTGTTTGTATTTGTCTTGTCCTTCTGTTGTGTGTCCTGTTTGATGTGTGTGTGTGTGTGTGTGTGTGTGTGTGTGTGTGTGTGTGTGTGTGTGTGTGTGTGTGTGTGTGTGTGTGTGTGTATGTGTGTGTTGTACATATGTTTTTGTGTGCACGTATTTGTGTACAGTATGTACAGTATGTCTATGCATGTGTTCACGCCTTGTTTCGTTGCGAGTGTGTCTTTATTATTTACATGTGTGAGTACACGCGGAGAGAGAGAGAGAGAGAGAGAGAGAGAGAGAGAGAGAGAGAGAGAGAGAGAGAATGTGTGTGTGTGTGTGTGTGTGTGTGTGTGTGTGTGTGTAGGTGGCAGTGTGCGTGAACGTCCATCAAAGAGAGAAAGACGCATAATATACGATAACTCACCTTTAATTAGGCAGGTATGCCCATGAATGCATCTGGACACACACACACACACACACACACACACACACACACACACACACACACACACACACACACACACAACAGGAGAAATGCCTTGAAGCACATGTCACAGACTGCATGATGAGTGACAGGGAGATTCTCTGTCTGTCTGTCTGTCTGTCTTTACAGTTTTTGTCTATATCCTTGCATCTACGGCATCTGTCTGTCTCTATTTGTCTATCTCTGTCTGCCTGTCTTTCTATGTATTTTTCTGTCTCTCTGTCTGACTACCTGTTTATCATATACTTTTCTCTTTCTCAACTTCCAGCCTCTCTTCCCACACACCTCACTATCGCTCTCAGTTTCATCTCTCACTCAACCTTCCTTCTCTCTTTCACTCCCCTTCCACCCTCACTAATTTCGTATCTTTTCGCTTATGCATCGTATCTCGTCTCCTAGTTTGAACACAGAGCTTGAGAGTTAGATATGTGTTGAGAGAGAGAGAGAGAGAGAGAGAGAGAGAGAGAGAGAGAGAGAGAGAGGGAGTTTCTTCTCACAAATACCGCACTCCTTTCTTCATCCCTGTTGATTATCTCTCCTCCTATCGGCTCTTCTATCGACCTAAAAATCGCTATGCACTGTAAGTCCCTTGAATTACACACATCCCTTCCTCTGTTGGCCAGTCCTCTTTTTCCTTAGTTATATCCCCCCCCTTCAGAGGGCTATCTCTCTTTCCCTATCGTATTCTCCCCTTTCTCGAATGACTCTCTCTCTCTCCCCTTAGTTTTTCCCCCTTTCTCTTGTAGCTAGTTTTCTTTCCCTTTACTCTCCCCCTTTCATGATTAACTAGTTCTCTCCCCTCAGTTTTTGCCTTTTCCTTGACTGGCTGTTTCTCTCTCGCCTTAGCAAATACTCGCTCATTGATTCCGGTATTACATGGTGGGTGCAGGGAAATTACTCCTTGGAATGTTTATTTTTTTGTTTTGCCTGTTAGTTATGGTGTTCGAGGGGATGGTGGTGGTGGTGGTGATGGTGGTGGTGGTGGTGATAGTAGTGGTGATAGTGGTGGTGGTGGTGGTGGTGGTAGTGCTTGTGTTTTTAGTATTTGTGTTGCCTCCTGATTTTGTTGTTGTTGAAGGCGGTTGTGGTGGTGGTAGATACGTTTGTGTGTGTGTTTTTTTTCCATTTTGTGATGTTTTGTTACTTTTCAGGGTAGTTTCTGCGACCTCGACCTGCCTGAGGGGAAGAAGCATGATTGATTAAGTAAATAATAAATAAGCCAAATAAATAGGTAATAGATAAATAAGGATGAAAAGATACATAAATAAGCAAATTAAGACCGAAATAAGTATACAAATAAAATAAACAAATATTAAAGGTAATTCAATATACACATAAAGGAGCAAATAAAAAAAATAAGAAAAACAAAAACCTGATTGCATAATACTACAGCGCTATAGATTCCAGAACCCTTTAATCACAGGTGAAATGCAATACGCGTGGATGGAATCAGATACGCATTCTCCTCAATAAACAGCGTCGGATCCCCTTTTAGAGAGAAACTGATCCGCATGCCTGGGGTTCGTTGATGCTCGCTTGTTGCTCTCGCTCGCTCCAGCCCTCTCTTTTTATCTCCTCTCTTGTAAACAACTTCGGAAATAGAGTGGGTGTTAGAGCTGGCCGTTCTGTGCTTGGTCTGTGCTTGCTTTCTTTAATGTGTTTCTTTAATCTGTTACACTAATTTTCTCTTTCACTAATCTGACAGTCTCTCTCTCTCTCTCTCTCTCTCTCTCTCTCTCCTCAGCAACGATCTCTTATCCACCCCCACACGTCAGCTACAGAGAAGTGATTGGAATTTCTATCGAGGCTTCTTCATTACCATTCGTGAGATGGGAATGGTATGGATTGGGGCTCGTTTGGTGGGGAAAATGGTGCATCTCTCTCTCTCTCTCTCTCTCTCTCTCTCTCTCTCTCTCTCTCTCTCTCTCTCTCTCTCTCTCTCACACACACACACACACACACACACACACACACACACACACACACACACACACACACACACACACACACACACACACACACACACACACACACACACACAGTACAGAAGGAGGAATTAAACAACGAAGAGAGAGAGAGAGAGAGAGAGAGAGAGAGAGAGAGATGGATGCTTTCTATAAAGATTTCGAACCCATCCTGACCGCCTCGAGGAAGAAGGGAGTGAAATTGATGGATCTCATTTTGGTTAAGCGGGAGTGAAG
>NC_137044.1:15231730-15236730 GCF_032717465.1 Coenobita brevimanus
ATATAAGGCAGAAAATGGTCATAGTAAGAAAGGAGTTACAGAGCACTTTCATTAATTGTATTGTTATTCCCTGTAGTCAGAGAGGGTCCTCCTTGAACAAAAGATGATTAAGAACAAGGAAGAAGAAATCATAAGACGCTTTCACAGTACAAGAGGAAGCAAGTGGGAGGGAAGAAAAAGAGAGAAAAGGTGAAGGAGATACAGGTGCATTTTTCAGGCTTTCTTCTGACAGTGTTTTTTCTTTTTTTAAATGTAATAGGTACGTTTATTAATTTAGGCATATTTTCTGTAGTATGTAAAAATTTCCCTCTGTTCATTTAGTCAGGTAAAGTTGCCGCTTCTGCCTATTTTCCTGTAAGGCTGATAAACGTTGAGGGTATGGGAGTCTCCTGCTGTGCCATCGTGTTCTTAAGACTTAGGGTATATTACAGTGAAGGTTTTTATAGGAGTATTTATTTCTCTGTGGTACTGGGTGAGATTTCAAAGTTAAGACAAGAATTAATGATTTCGTATTCTCCGTTTGTCCTATAAACACTGAGGCTTTTAAGAAATTCTTGCTGCTACTTGACTTTATTCAGCTTAGAAGGACTTGGTTGTGAAGGAAGTGGTGTTTTGGAATTTGAGAATAGATAAGTGTTTTTCTCAGAGCTAAGGGCCAGATCTCCTTGTATAAATAATAGTGTCTGTGTGTTTTCTCTCTCTCTCTGTCTGTCTCTCTCTCTCTGTCTCTCTCTCTCTCTCTCTTTCCACATCATCAACTCCTCCTCCCACTTCCATCCCCCTCTCACCGTTTGGTCCCACAATCCTTCAAGTGTCACTCTCCTTTAGTCCCCTCTCCTCTCTCTCTCCCCACTCCTCTCCCCTCTTCTCTCCCCCTTACCCTTCGACCGCAGAGTGAAAAGTGAGGGTTTGAGGGGAGAGCTGGAGAGGGGAGGAATGAAAACCCATAGTCTGGTACCCCTCACGAATCTCTCTCTCTCTCTCTCTCTCTCTCTCTCTCTCTCTCTCTCTCTCTCTCTCTCAATATAGTATCGCCCGCCGTTCTTTTCTTCATTCCCCCACCTGTCACTCCACATCTCTCTCTTTCCACTTTCTCCCTCTCTCTTTTTCCACCAGTTTTTCTTCAGCTGTTCCCTCGCCAACGTTCCTTTCTGTTCTATTTCCAAACCCTCTTTTTATTGTCTCTCATCTTTCTCCAAACTTTATTATTTTTCTTTTCCTCTTCGTTGATAGATGGAGAGAGAGAGAGAGAGAGAGAGAGAGAGAGAGAGAGAGAGAGAGTGGCGGGAGGGGGGTACACGGCAGAAACAACAACAACAATACAACGACTCGACACCAGACACCGTAACATGACACGGAATTATACGCGGGGTCAAGCGGACGTGAGAGAGAGAGAGAGAGAGAGCTGAAGGACACTTGTATAATCAGGCAGCTCCTCCTCCCTGTTGAATCGGTGTCACCACTTGAAGGCGTCCCTCTCCACCACCCCCTTAAAGGTTATCTCCTTTATACTTCACCCATTCTCCCCTTCTACTATTTCCTCCCCATTCTTCTCCTCTTATCTTTCTTAGGCTTCCTCTCCTTCGCCCCCTAATCCTCTCCTTACACTTTCTTCTTAGTGTTTACAGGCAGGGAAGTTTGACCTAACCTTACTAATGCCAGTGTAGGGTTACTGTAGAGAAGGAAGGGGAGGAAAAACTGAGAGAGAGAGAGAGAGAGAGAGAGAGAGAGAGAGAGAGAGAGAGAGAGAGAGAGAGAGAGAGAGAGAGAGAGAGAGAGAGAGAGAGAGTAGGGGGGTGGGAGGAGGAAGAGCACAAACGATTCCAATGAGGTGATTTGACCTCAAAATTATTTTTAAAAACTTCTTCCCTCTCGTGAGAGAGAGAGAGAGAGAGAGAGAGAGAGAGAGAGAGAGAGAGAGAAGTGCAGGAGGAAGGAGAGATAAGAGGAAATAATGAATGGAGATACACTGTATGAAGAGGATGGTAGTGAAGAGGAGGTAATAGGAGGGGGAGGAGGAGAAGGAAAGGAGGGAAGAAGAAAGGGCGAGGGAGGAAGAGGAGAGGGGTGGGGAGAGGAGGAAAGGAGATGACGAATGAGAGAAGGTGAGGGGAAATGAGGAGGAAAGACAAAAGGAGGGAGGAAAGGAGAAATTAAGCTGTTTGGTGGGTGTAGGAAGAGGAGACTAAGAGGAGAGGGAGGGGAGGGAAGAGGTAGGGAGGAGGAGAATTAGAAGTGAGGGATAAGGGGAGGGGAGTGAGAGGGGAGAAGGGGAGGGAGGGATAAGAGAGGGGAGAAGAGAGAGGACGAGTGGTGGTTCAGATGAGTAGACTTGAAGAGAGGAAAAAAGAAGAGATGTGAGATAAAAAGAGGGGTAAGAGGGGAGAGGGAGTGAGGGAGGTAGTGGAAAATGAGAGTGGTGGAGGTGAAAGGTGAACTGTGGTGGGGTGAAGGGAAAGGATGGGGAGGAGAACTAGGGGAGAATGAATGTGTGAGATAGAGGGAGAGAAAGAGAGGGGGATAAAGGTAAAAAGGGTGATTGGGATTGGCAGGAGGAAAAGCAGGGGAGAAAAGGGAAGAGAGTGAAGGTGGGTGAGGAAGGGAGGAAGGGGGTGAAGAAGGGAGAGAAGATGATGGTGGAAGAGGGAGGGAGGGAAAGGGAGGGAGAGAAGGGAGAGAGAGAGAATTAAGTTGTGAGAAGGAGGGAAAGAAGGTGTAAGAGGGAGGGCGGGAAAGGAGGGAGAGAAAGGAAGAGGGGAAACAGAAAAGGGAGGAGGAAAAATTCAGGGGTGGAAGAGAGGGGGAAAAAAAGAGGAGAGAGTGAGGATAGGAGGGGGTGAGAGGGAAGAGGAGAGGAGTGTGACGGGGAAGGGGAAGGGGAGGATGGTATAGGAGGTCATTTTATACCTCCCCCCTTCAACTTCCGGGCCATTCTCTCTCTCTCTCTCTCTCTCTCTCTCTCTCTCTCTCTCTCTCTCTCTCTCTCTCTCTCTCTCTCACGAATTGCTGTGTTATTTGTTTTGTTATTGTTCTGAACTTGCGGTACTTCCCTGTTTCCCTTGTCGTGAGGATGAAACGCACCTTTGTTGTTGTTGCTGTTGTTTTTCTTCCTTGTTGTTATTGTTTTTCAGCTTGTTTTTGTTGTTGTGGGTAAAATTGCTTAAACTAACTTTCTCTGTCTCGCTAAAGTTAGAGATCACCTACGCTTAGGCTTTACTATATATTTTGTACTCTAATTTGGCTTAAAAGTGCCATCTCATCGTCTTGAATATTAAGATGAAGTAGTAGATTAACGCAAGAATATTAGGAAAGTCACGAAGAAGTGCTGTGGAAGGAATTCAGCATTTTTTTTTACTAACTTCTTCAGTGATATGATTTCTGTCATCTCTGTTATTTTTCCTAATATTCCCTGAGCTGAAAATAATACACTCGTTCAAACCAGTGATGTATATATATATATATATATATATATTAGTCTTTCTATTCGGTCACTAGTTCCTTTTATCTTTCGGAAAAGGCTTTTATTAGACGTTAGAAAGACTGAAAATAACATTGACAGTGAAGTAACTGAGTCTTAGTTTGGTAGTGTTGATATTACTGTGTGTGTGTGTGTGTGTGTGTGTGTGAGAGAGAGAGAGAGAGAGAGAGAGAGAGAGAGAGAGAGAGAGAGAGAGAGAGAGAGAGAGATCAGACACCAGATATAGCGAACCAAGACGAGGGAGTGACTGGAGTTTACACAAAGGACTGCATAGGTGATGGAACAAGACCCCAGAACGCCTTTAGGGGGTGTAGCTCCAACAAACTGACACCGCCTGAGAGAGAGAGAGAGAGAGAGAGAGAGAGAGAGAGAGAGAGAGAGAGAGAGAGAGAGTCATGGTGTCGTATCCCTCCCCCGACATTTTTCCCTCTCCACCCCAAAGCAGTAAAGCAAAACTAAGAAAGTAAAGAAAGTAAAGAAAAATCTAAGAACAAGGGAGCTGCCACGATACCTGCATGGACTCATTAAGCGAGCAAACTAAGCTTCTAATTAGCTTAAAGTTACCTGATTCTTTACGATGCGCACGGTGAGGTGAGGGGGGTGAGGGGGAGGGGTGAGGGGAAGAAGGAGAGAGACATGATTAGAGTGATTGAATGTGTGTGTGTGTGTGTGTGTGTGTGTGTGTGTGTGTGTGTGTGTGTGTGTGTGTGTGTGTGTGTGTGAGAGAGAGAGAGAGAGAGAGAGAGAGAGACTTGCAGCTTCACCACTCCAGGATTTTTTCTAGGAATTTTTATTGCCAAAAAAATATCCTTCACCTGAATAGAGTTTTCTAATAATCGTAAAAAATATATACCTGAGTGAAATAAAAGGGCCCAATAATTGTGTCTGTGTGTGTGTGTGTGTGTGTGTGTGTGTGTGTGTGTGTGTGTGTGTGTAGATCCGTGGTTTTCTTTAAAATTTCCTTAGGTTATTGAAATCGTCTTTTGTTATCACGAATTTATTACAGTAATTTAAGTGAAGAAAAATGGATACCTTACTGTTTTTTGTCTTTTCGTTTTCTTTTTTTATCTTTTCCTGTCGTGTTTTCCTCTGTTTTTACTCCCTTCTCCCTTTTTTTTTCCTTGTTTTCGTTTCGTCTTGTTTGTTTTTCTTTCCTCTTCCCTCCTCCTATCTTTCGACCGTGTTTTGCTCTTCCTTCTCTGTTTTTCTCGCTTATTTTTTCTGGAGTTCCCCCTTCCTTTCCTTTCTTTTTTATCTGTGTTTACTTCTGCCTTCTTCTGTTATGATTTTCTTCCATCTTTATTTTCTTTTCCCTCTGCTTTCTCTTTCCTCTTTTCTTCTCTTTTTTGCTGTGCTTTTTCTTCTACTTCTCTTTTCTCACTTCTCTCTTATTCCTCCCTTTTCCCTCCGCTCTCTCATTCCTGCGTTCACTCTACTCTTTTTCCTCACCCTTCTCTCTTCTCGCTTTTTTCTCTCTCCTCTCTTTTTCTCTTTTTTTTTCTGTGTTTATTCAGGTAGCATC
>NC_137044.1:15241730-15281730 GCF_032717465.1 Coenobita brevimanus
ATCCTTGTGTTGGGAGAATCGTTTGGGTTATTCGTGCGGGATGCCGGTATTATAACCTACACCCCGGCGGTATACACCAGGCTAAATGGGGCTGGTATTGCGCTGGAGAGAGAGAGAGAGAGAGAGAGAGAGAGAGAGAGAGAGAGACTAGTAACAGTAAGAAAAATGTTGACAGGTGGAATAAATGGAGATAAAGGTTAGAGAGAGAGAGAGAGAGAGAGAGAGAGAGAGAGAGAATAGGAAAGGGTGAAAATAATAGGGAATAAGAGAGTAGACAGGAAAAGGTAGCGGGAGAAGCGGTCAGTGGATGGGAAATGAATGAGAATGGGGAGCCGATGGGGAAAAGTGGAGGGGAAAGAAAAAGGGTGGTGTGTGTGACGGTGAGGGGTGGAAGAGAGGTGAAGAATGGAGATAAAATGCATGAAAGGGGAGTGAGTCAGAGAGGGATGGAAGAGAGGCTTTGTGAGTGGGAAAGGTGAGTTTGGAAGGTACATAGGAGTATAAATGGGAAGCTGTATTGTGCTTTGTTTTGTTGCATATATACCTACTGTCCGCCCGTGTTAGGTGCTGGAAGAGGTCGAAAATGGGAGCGAAAAGAGTGCAAGGCAGAAAAAAGGAATGGGAGGTTATGGGTGGGATGATAAAGGGGGATGGGAGAAAGGAGAGGAGTGGAAAGGGAAATAAGAGAGGTGCTTTGGTGAGCTGAAACGAGCGGGGGTGAAAGATCGGTGTGAAATAAGTAGGGCAGCTTTGGTGGGTGGGAACAGTATGAGAGAAGGTAGAAAAACGGGGATGGGAGAATAGATACGTTGAAAACAAGGGAGAGAACTGGACGGGAGTGTGGAGCGGGTGTGGAAAAAGTGAAATGGGTTTGGTGGGAGAGGTGAAGGTGGGAGAGGGAGGCTGGTGATACGGATGGATGGCTCAGGGAGGAAAAAAGAAGGGGGGAGGAGTGTAAAAATCATATGGAACACGTTAACTTGTAGCTGAGGTGTACACTGATAAAATACTATTAATGTTTAAACCTTGCTTAGGGAAATACAGCATTTAAATTCTGCGGTCTTGCTAAGCTCGTACGCGATAGAAAAGGCAAAATCTGACAGCTTTTTTACCTGACATTATCATCTGGTGTTACCCCACAACAACCAGAGGATAAAAGGACAACTGTAGAGAAGTATGTGTTAGAGAAATGTGAAAACATGGAAGAGGAGGACCAGAGGAAGGAGGAGGAGGAGGAGGAGGAGGAGGAAGAGGAGGAGGGGGGGAGGAGAGGCCCTGATCTATGAGGAAGAAGGGGAGGGATGAAGTATGGAATGTGAGGAAAAGACGGATGAGGCAGGAACGCGTGATAAAGGAGGGAATAAACCAAGGGCTGAATAAAGGCAGATGGGAGGCAGTAACAGACGAAAGACAAGAAAGTCATAAAATAAATGAAAAAATGCCATCCGTCTTCTCTTTTCGAAGTCCTTCCATCCTGTCCATAAATCTGTTTTCTCTCTTTCTTTTCTTCATAATTCTTTTCTTCTCTCACTTTCTGTCTTTGTGTCCTCGTTCTACTTCTTTGTTTTCTGTTTCTTCTTCTTCTAATTCTCCTTTCCCTCTCCCTCTTCCTTCCTTTCTATTTCCGTCTTTCCTTCCATGTGTTTTCTATTTCCTATCTTTCTCATATTCTATTTCCTCTCCTTCTTACTTTCCATTATCTTCCATCTGTTCTTCACTAACCCTTTTCTCCCCTGTGACAAAAGGAAATCAGTTTCCATTAATCTGTCCCTCTTGCATTCTTCCTCTCTCCTTTCTTCCCTTTCTCCTGTTTTTCACATCCTTGTAATCTCTTATTCTCCTCTTTCACTTTTTCATTCCTTTTCCCTTGTAACAGAAAGCAATATCTTTTATTTAGTCTCATTGCACCCTATATTTTCTTCCTTTCTCCCCTTTCCTTTTTCATTTCCTTCTTTACTCCTCATCATTTCTCTTTCACTCTTTCTTTCTCTTTTGTTATTGTGTGACAGAGACTGATCGCTTGCCTGTAATAAACAATTTGCATTTTCCTCTTGCTATTTCTTTCCTCATTTATCTCCCCCCATTTCTTTTTCCTGTTTGCATTTTTCATCTTTCTACGCTCTTCCTCTTTTACCTCCGTTTTTCTTCCTTCCTTCCCTCTTTCCTTCATTCATTTGTTTTTCTCTCTGACCTTGCTCTGAGGCTGATACAATCTCGTGTCCCTTATATGCTGATTCCTATCGACCCATTTCATCTTCTTTTCCTCTCTTTTCCTTCCCTTGTCCTTTTTTCCCCTATATTTCTTCCATTTTTGCTATCATTTTTCCGTGTCACAGAGATAAACCAGTTACTTTTCTTTTTAACTTCTACCTTTCTTTCTTTCCTTCTCCCTGTATCTCTCCCTCCTTCTCTCGTCCTTCCTTCCCTCCTTTACTTTTATTCCATTTTTACCTTCAATCATTTTTCCATGTCACAGAGATTAACGAGTTAATTTTTTTTTCTTTTTTTTTTACCCCCACCTTTCTCTCTTTCCTTCTCTCTATCTCTCTCCCTCCTTCTCTTCCTTCCTTCCTTTACTTCTCTTCTTGACGAGACAGAAAAAAAAAAAATCTTCTGATATGCCATTTTTTTCCTTGCTTCCTTCTCCCTTTTCCCCCTCTTTCCTTCCTCTTTTTTCTTTCTCTGCTTCTCTTTTTCTTTCTTTTCTTTCTTGCCGTGCGATAGAGACAAGCCAATCTCCCTGAATCCGCCCCTCAGAATCCCTCCCCCCCCCGCTACCGTAACCCAACTTTGACATCGCTAATACTGACTGATGACCTTCGCATTGATCTCTCTCTCTCTCTCTCTCTCTCTCTCTCTCTCTCTCTCTCTCTCTCTCTCTCTATCTATCTATCTATCTATCTATCTATCTCTCTCTCGTTTTTTTTTTTTTGGCTTGGTTTGTTGTCGTGGAAACTTTTTTTTTGGTATAGGACATTGTTTTTGTTGTTTTCTTGTTCTGGCAGTTGTTTTTGTTGTTTTGTTGTCACGTGGGTTTTCTAGTGGTTTTGGTGTTTTCGTGTTATTTTTCTTGTTTTGATTTTTCTTTTTATTATGGGAATTTGGTTTGTGCTTTTGACTGCCCTCTCTCTCTCTCTCTCTCTCTCTCTCTCTCTCTTTAACATTTTTCATCCCGCCCACTCACCACCTGACCTTGCAAACATCAATCACTAATCTCCACACCTCTTTTGCAACTGCACTCCATTGCACACTCATCTTGCAACACCTTCGCCTCGCACTTCCTGCCTATATCATACTTATCCTTCCGCATCCGTGATCTGTCTTAACGTAGGTTATCTTATTAGAGTTCAGGCCTTCGAATTTATTGACATTGATATCATTACCATAAGTATTGTATTTTCCATTTCCAGAGTTTTTCAGTTCATACCCTTGTCCTCCTTCCTTGAAAAACGATAAATGGAGAATGTATGAGATGAAGGAATAACAGTAAATTAAAATCTTTCCTTCATTTCATCTTGATTTTGTCCTTCGAATAATCTGGCTTATAAATTAGTGTGCTAGCTTAAAAGTTGTTTTCCCGGCCGGGTTCTTTCGAGTTGAAAAATTGGGAAATGTAAGAGCTTGAAAGAAGACGTTGATTAAAAGATTCTTCTTTATTTCCCTCGTTTTTAGGTCTTTAAAATTTTCGAGACAGATAAGAAATAGCATATAAAATAGATTCTTCAACCTACCAGCTCCCCAGTACATACCCGTGTCCTCTTTCCTTAGAAGTGTTAAATGAGACAATGCTTGAGGTGGAGAAGAAGATTGATTACTAGACTTTCCTCCTTTTACTCATCAATTAGGTCTTCGAATTTCTTAAGGAAAATAATAATATCGTATAAAATAGATTTCCCAGACCAACACCGCCTCAGTACATAGCCTCTTCCTGGTCCTTTAGAAGTGTTAAATTTTGGAAATGTATTAGGTGAAAGAGAATACAGTGTTAAAGAACATCAAAGCCAAGTCATTCAGTCCTTCAAAATTCTCTTACATAAATTGCATAATAAGAGAGTAAAAAAATAGATTTCCAACCCACAAGCTCCTCAGTACACAGCCTTTTCCTAGTCCTTTAGAAGTGTTAAATGCAGGGGTGTATGAGGTGGAGGCGGGCATTAATTAAAAGCCTCTCCTGCGGCGCCTTCCTCGACTACCTGCCATTGGTCTTGTGGATGGCGGCCTCCATTTACTGCCTGTAATTAACCCCTTCAGCTAGTGGACCTATCTTTTTATTTCATTTTTTGCTGATTTCAGGCTTTTTGTTTTTCAGCACTCCCTCCCTTTCTCCCACACACCCTCCCTCCTTCCCTCCTTCTCAAGCTTTCCTCCCTCGTGCATTTATTCACACCCTCCTGGACTCTTTCTTCCGTCACCCTCCTGTCCCCTTCTCACCATCTCACACTCCCACCATCTCTGTCATTAATTCTCCCAAATTCTGTCTGTCTTTATAATCCCGCCTTTATTCCTACGGTCTCACCCACTCCTTTCTTCCTCACTCTTACTCCAGCCTCCATCCCACCCTCACTTCATCTCCAACTCTCCCAATATCCCGGCTGTACTTTGTCACCTTCTTTCTACTTCTTCTTCCACTCCTTCTTTTTTTCCGTCACTACTTTTTTTGTTACTCTTCGCTCGCCGTCCCTCCTCCATTCCTGCCCACGCATCTCTCCGTTTCTCCCAACTGTGTCTTTCTCACCTTCTTACCTTCTATCCCTTCCTCCCTCTTACACTCCCTCCCTCCATACTCTTCTCCCTCCTGCCTCTCTCTCTCTCTCTCTCTCTCTCTCTCTCTCTCTCTCTCTCTCTCTCTCTCTCATCCTCACACATTCATTTCTCTCACTGACAGTCTCTTCTTTCCACTACTGTTTCTTACCCCCTCTTCCCCCATCACACACACACACACACACACACACACACACACACACACACACACACACACACACACACACACACACCACGTGCTGCCTCTCTATCTCCCTACTCAATAGAAATCTCACACAATAGAGGGGTTCAAGGGAGGCAGGCAGGGGGGTTCCAAGAAAGCGAGGTGTGTTCATTCAGGCTGGAGAATGGAGTGGCCTGGTGTGTGCTTTCCTAATGTTCTTTTCTCCTGCCTGATCGGATAAGGGTGGTCTCGAGGTGTTTTTTTTCTTATTTTGTTTATTTTTCAAGGTGGTTTATGTGTATTGAGGTATTTTGTTATATAATGGTGGTGGTGTTTGTGTGTGTATGTGTGTGTGTGTGTGTGTGTGTGTGTGTGTGTGTGTGTGTGTGTGTGTGTGTGTGTGTGTGTGTGTGTGTGCACGCGCTTAATGCTCTCACTCTCTCTCTCTCTCTCTCTCTCTCTCTCTCTCTCTCCCCCCCTCTCTCTCTCTCTCTCTCTCTCAGTATAGAGGTGGACGTGTTTTCCCCACCCAAGACAAATGATGGCGCTGACACCCACTGGACGCCAGGTGAGGCACGTGGAGGAAAAGTGGAGGAGTGGAGGAAAGGTGGAGGAATGGAGGGAAAAGATAAAGGGGAGAAGGAAGAGGAGGAGGAGGAGAAGGGAAGAGGTTCGAAAGAAAGATTTATGGAGAAAGGGAAGAAAGAGAAAAGGAAGTGAAGAAGACAGGGGAATGAAGTGGGAAATACGAAGGTAGGAAAGGTGAAGATTGAGTGTTCTTTTTTTTGAAGGTATATTTTAATTATACAGTAGAGATTAATAATACGTAGCCTTATGGTGTTACACAGTTGGTGGACAGAGGTTTAATTTAAGCAGGGGGTCATTTTAAAACTGTCTCTTGGAGTGTCATACCTCTACTCTGAAGCACTCTTTCTCCTTCCTCTCCCTCTCTTCGTGCTCTCCTTTTTTTCTTCTCCCTTTCTTCCTCTCTCTTTCTTCACTTCTCCTTTTCTTCCTTTCCATTTTTTCTTCCCCTTTTCTTCCTCCTCTCCCTTTCTTCCTCCACACAGGTCATTTCCTCAGACACTGATGGATGGGTGGCCTTTGTTAGTGTGGCCAATACATAACTGTTTTGCAGCTGTTCTGATGTCATAGGTCAGCTTTCAGTCTTCCTCAATCCATCTTCCTCCTTCCTACGACCTCTAGTCTTTTAAAACCAGTGTGCCCAAGTATTTAAAATGAGATTGCCTTAAAGTTAGAATGGATCATATGAAGGGAAACATGAATCAAAATGAAGGAAGAGTAGATGAGGTTTTAGGATCAAGAATGAATAAGGGATGTTTAAAATAATTATAGGAACCAAATGGGTATAAAAGAATGTGAAAAAAGAGATAATTAAAGAATGTGAGTCAGAGAGGACTATGCGAAGCGATTTATAGAGCCAGATCGTGTCTATATTGCTTTGTCCCTCCACCCACGCTACACCTGAGTCCATAATTACTATCTCTCTTGGGCTTAAGTCTCGCATATGGTTACCTGTTTATAATTTTGTCTTCACTCATACACCTGTCATACAGTTCCCAACGAAACGAGTGATAGAGAGAAAACACACACACACACACACACACACACACACACACACACACACACACACACACACACACACACACACACACACACACACACACACACACACAAACATTTTCATCTTAATATTATTGTTTGATGATGATAATGATGGTGATGATGATGCGACCACAAGAGGGTTCAGATCCTTGTTAAATACGAGACCTGGCTCCCCTTCCATCTAATCCCTCATTACCTCCACATTCATCATCCTCGCTTCTCACATTTCTCTCCCTACAGCCCTTATTTCTCTCTCTCTCTCTCTCTCTCTCTCTCTCTCTCTCTCTCTCACACACACACACACACACACACACACACACACACACACACACACACACACACACACACACACACACACACACACACACCCTTCTTCCAACCTTCCATGCTTTCCTTAATCTCCCTTTTGATAGCTACTCCCGTATGACTCTCTCCTCTCTCCCTTCTTCTCCTTCTTCTTTTTATTCCTCTTCCTTTCATCATCATCCTTCGTAATCCTCTTTTTTTTTCCTCCACTCTTTCTCTTCTTTTCTTCTTTCTCCTTGGATTATCTTTCTCCCCTTCTTACACCTTGATATTAGTGAAAGAAATTGTATCATACGTAAATCTTTTCGTTTCTTTAGTGTTCCTTTCATTTTTCTTTTCTTTGTTCTTTCTCCTTTCTTTTGTTCTCCTCTCCTGTATAATTTTTCTGTTGTTGCTTCTTATTTTTCTTCTGCATATTACTGTTTTGATTTCTGTCTGTGTTTTCTCATTTCTTTTTCTTTTCTTCCTTCATTCCTTGCTTGTCCCCAACATCACATTTTCTTTTGCCTCCTCTTTCTTCCTTCTTTCCTTCCTTCCTTCCTTGTAATTCTCATATACCTTCTTCTCTCTTTCCTTCTTTCCATTCTTCCTTTCTTCATTCTTCCTTCCTTCCTTCATTCAATCACTCTCATTCATTCATTCATTCATTCATTCTTTCTGTTCTCTTTTCTCATTATTTCTTATTGGCCTTCGTTATTTCCCATTTACCACAAGGCATTTATTTTACCTGCCCCTCTCTTCCATTCTCTCTCTCTCTCTCTCTCTCTCTCTCTCTCTCTCTCTCTCTCTCTCTCATTTTCAGGTAGTTTCATTTTCGCCCCTCATTTTCCTCATCGCTGCCTCTTCTCGTTTTCCCTCCCTCTCTCCTTCACCTCCTCCTTCCTCCTGATTTTATTCCTTCTCTCTTTCCTTCCTTCCTTCACTCACTTTTTCTTCTATCACCTTCCCTCTTCGTCCTTCCTTCCTTAATTTCTCAATATCTTTTTTACTGACTTTCTTTCGCTTCTTCAGTTTTTTCTTCTTTCTTCCTTTTCCAACCTTTTTCTTCTTTTCTTCATCTGACGCTCCTCCCTCTTCCTCTTTCATCCCTCCTTCTCGTTTCCTTCGCTCCATCTTTCACCTGATTCATCTTTTCTCCCCTCTCCCTCCCTCCCTCCTTCCTTTATTTCCCTTTCCACCCCATCTCCCCTCCAGCAGTCTCTCCCCACGTTTCCTTGTCTCTTTCCTTCTCTCCCCTCCCCTTCCTTTCCTCCCTCTCTTCCTTCCCTCCCACCAATTCCCTCTTCTCTCTCCCTCCCTCCCACCAACTTCCTCCTCTTCCTTCCTCCTTCCCTCCTTGCTTTACTTCCTTCTTCACCCCATCTCCCCTTCGGATCCTCCCCCTCCCTCCCTCCTTCACTTCATCCCTCCCTCCCCTTCCCTCCTACTTTCCCTCCAGGGTTTATCCTCCGCTTCCTTCCTTAATTTTCCGCCTCCTCTCCTTTTCCGTAATCTGCTTTCCCTATTTCCCTTCCATTTCTTCTCTTTTTCATATATTTCGTCTTCATCCTTGCCTTTTCTTTCTTTTTTTTTAATGTATTTTCGCTTATATTTTTTTTTTTTCTTTTGTCTTCTGCAATGGCTTTTTTTTTTTTTTTTTCCCATTTGTCGTTTTTCATTCTTTGCTGTTTTCTTTTTCCTTTTTTCTGACAATTTCGTCCTATTCTTTATTTATCATCTGTAAGTTTATCGTTGTGCTCCCCCCCCCCTCTCTCTCTCCATATATGCCTCGTCTTTGCTGTGCCGTATGGACAATAGGTATTCCATCCACACCCTTATAGAACACCATACCTGTCTGTCATTCTCTCTCTCTCTCTCTCTCGTTTCATCTCTGTAATATCTTTGTCTCAATTTTTATACCTTCTGGTGCGTCTCGCTACCTTCCTTCTTCCCTCTATTTCCATTCTTTCCATGACTTTCTTTTTCATTCTTTCATTTTCTCTCTTTTTTTCCTCATGATATTCTCGGCATCTCCCTCCCTTCCTCTTTCCTTTTTTCTCCCTCCACCCCCTCCCTCTCCTTTTTAGCCACTCCCAGCATGACAGGCCAAAACGCCCCCTCCTTATCGAATGACCATTATCTCCCTCACGCCATCCTCACCCCTCACCCCGACCATCACCCCACTCCCACCCTTACCCTCTCACCCCTCCTCCCTTTCCCCTAACCCTTCTTCACCCTCTCACCCCACCCTCACCCCAGCCGCACAACCCCATCCACCACCCTCACCCCCTTACCACTCCTCACCTTTGTCACCCTCTCATCCCACACTTCACACCTCTTGTAACGCCCATACTTATTATTTTTTTTTACGGCCTCTTTTAGCGTCAACACTTGTTCCTCTTTACTTAACGTCCACACTTATTTCTCCTGTCTGTCTAGTTATCTCTGTCCATTTACCTGTCTGTCTATGTCTGTCTATTTAACTGTCCGTCTGTCATTGGATTCATCTGATTCTATCCCTCTATCTGTGTATCTGTTTATTTACTTATCTTTGTGTCCGTCTGTCTGTCGCAATCTGTCTCTCTGTCAGTCTGTCTATTTATCTACTACTTTATCTGTTGCATCACAAAGTCCACAGGAAACAACATAGAGTTCTCATAAGTTACCAGGAACTGTATATTATTACCCCTTACTAAATTAATCTCTCTCTCTCTCTCTCTCTCTCTCTCTCTCAAAACCATTACCAACCCACCTATTACGCCACATTAATTTCCTAACTCCGCCACCTGAGAGAGGCAAATGGCGTCTATCTCTCCCAGCTCCTGTTATTGCATTTACTTAACGCTATTTTGCATTCGGAACGGCTGTGTGCTGGGCTGATGCATGGAACAGGTAGCTACGTAAATCCTTCATTGTGCGGAACAGGAGAGATGGGAAGGAAGGGGAGAGACTAGAAGGGAAGGTAATGGGAAGGGAGGGAGGGAGAACGGAAAGGATTGGAACTGAAGAGAATGGAAGGAACATGAAGGGAAGAGAAGGGAACAGAACGAAACGAATCGGAACTCAACAGAATGGAAGGGAAGAGATGAGGAACGGGACAGATCAGAACGGTACGGTGTATGTAATGGAAGGGATGGAAGGGGAATGGAACAGGGCGAAACGGAATGGAGTGGAATGTGAGAGAATGAATCAGATGGGATGGGAAGAGAAGAGAAAGAAAGGGAAGGCAAGGGGAGGGATGGAAATGAAACGGAACGGTATGGAACCGCGGAACGGAACGGAACGGAAAGTGTACCTGTACGTTTTGGTGTCATGGAGTAATTATTTGAGTTTCCCGGGGCTCACTTGGCTCTGTTTTAAGCTCCTTTGCAATAAACTGCATGATGCATTTTTGTTTTTACTTTCTTTTTCGAAGGAGGGGGGAGGAGGATATGGGTGGAAGGGGAAAGGGGAAAGGAGGGGAGTGAGTAGGGCAAGGGGGAGGGAGGTAGTGGGGAAAGTGATTGGAAGGGAGAAGAGTTGTTCAGATTCCGTTTCAACCATCCCAATTCCACCTCATCATTAATAAGACCTCTTCTAATGGATAAGTATTCTTTCTTTCTGTCTGTCTGTCTGTCTGTCTGTCTGTCTCTGTCTGTCTGTCTCTCTCTCTCTCTCTCTCAGTTTTCTAAAAATTTCTTCAGTCTTCCCGGTCTCCCCTTCCTCAATTCCTGTTCTGTCTATTTTTCATTCCTTTATTTTCATTGTCCTGTTCTCTCTCTTTTCTTTCCTTCTTTTTCAGCTACCGTTATCTACGTTTGCTTACTTTTTTTACTTCTTTCAATTCCACCTAACTCAGCCCAGTCTGATCTAATCTGACCTGTCCCTCAACCCTTTTTCCTATGTTTGGTGACTTCAAATCCTATTACCAAGCTACCATCTCCCCCTGTCCCACCACAAATGTCCCCTACCTTTCCTCCTCTCTCCCTCTCCTCCCCCCTCTCCCCCAGCCCTGCCCCAACCCTGCCCCCTCCCATTCGTTGGTTCCAAATATGAGTGTAGCGGATTTTATGCATGGTGAATTTTATTACGCAGGGCCGCTAGAATCATATGTTTGTCTGTTATTAATTGTACCCCCTCCATTCCCACCGTTTTCTGTCCCCCTCCCCCTTCTCCCTTTTTATCAATCCTTTTCCTTTTTTTCCTCTCCTCTTTCCATTTTCTTGTGTCCTCTGTTCTTCTTTTCTGCCATACATACTTTCCTTCTTTCCTTCTTCATTCCTCCACCTCCTTTTTTCCATCCCCACCTTTTTCTCGTCCCCTCCTTTATCTCAACCTTCTGTCATTCTTCCTTTCTCTGTCCCTTCTGTTTCTATTCCCCTTTTCTTTAACCCTCTCTTCCTTCCTCTTTATCTCCCCACCTTCCTTTTTTCTCTTCCTCTTCCATCCCTCTTCCCTTCTCTGCTACGGTCTTCCACCCTTCCTTCTTCAATCACTCTTTTCTCCGCTTTCGTATTATCGCCTCTTTCTGTTCCCTTTTCCTTCCATCCAATCGTCCTTTCAGTTTCCTCTTACTCACTCCCTCCATTCCACCCTTCTTCCTTCCCTCCAACTTCCGCCCATCATTTCTCTTCCTCTTTTGCAACTTTTCCCTTCCATCTCTGCAGCAAATTCACTCCTCTTTCGCTCTTGCATCATATCCTCTTCTCTTCCTCCTTTGCTCCATTTCCATTCCTCTTCCTCCTTTGCACGATTTCTTTTCCTCTTGCATCCGTAACACGTACTGTAATCCTCTCCTCTTACTCCTACCTACATGTATCATATACTCACATCTTCCTCCCTTTCATCTTGTAGTGTTCCATTCTTCCTGTCTGCTTTCCCCTCACATTATTCTTACCCTCCAGTTCCCCGTCTCTCCATCGATCATTCTATTCCCCTCCATTCCTAGCTATCCCTCTCCTCATCTCTCTCCTACCCTCATCCTCTCCTCATCCCCTCCCTCCAGTCCCACCTCCAACTTTTCCATCCCTCCTCCTTCCCTTTTCCATCCTCTCTTTCGCCAACCCCTTCCCCCCTAGTCGTATGTCCTTCGTCGTTCATCCTCTCCATCCCTCCTCCTCCTTCCATGCCTCTTTTTCCACACCCCCTTCATCACTCCTTGTTTCCTTCCTTCCATTTTACACCCCCTTCCTTCCGATCCCCTGTCCCCCCTCCCCTCCCTTCCTTCCGATCCCCTGTCCCCCCTCCCTTCCCCTCCTTCCCACCTTCCCCTCCCACCTCCTCCTCCCCCACGGCATTAGTATTCCTCTGATGTTTAGTGACTCGCAATGTGCATATTTTCAAACGCATTTTTTTTTTTTTTTGCAGCGATGCGCTCTGGAAATCAGGTTAGGGCCCCCTCCCCCCCTCCCCGTACCTCCCCTCCCCTTACCCCCTCCACTCCTTCCCTCCCTCTTCCCCTTCCCCCCTCCCCCTCCCTTCCAACTCTCCCAACCCCTTTCCCTCCCCTCTCCCCTCCTCGCTGATTTTCATTGCGTTTGTGTCGATGATTTTGTGTGTTTGTGTGCGTGAAGGTATAGACTTGGGCTACGTGTGTGTGTGTGTGTGTGTGTGTGTGTGTGTGTGTGTGTGTGTGTGTGGCCGCGATTGTGGTGATAGGCTTTTGATTACGGATTTGTCCTTTATCAGTTTTTTCCCCCACCCCTCTCTCTCTCTCTCTCTCTCTCTCTCTCTCTCTCTCTCATTTCAGTATCTTTCTCTTGGATATCCATTTATTATAAACAACCATATATACTGTTTCCACACACACACACACACACACACACACACACACACACACACACACACACACACACACACACACACACACACACACACACACACACACACACACACACATACACACACACACACACACCACACACACACACACACACACACACACACACACACACACACACACACACACACACACACACACACACACACACACACACACACACACATGCGCACGTGTTGAATAAACACAGCAACGCACCGACATCCGTGGGAGACAAGCAGGCAGTCGGGGACAAACACAAACAAACAAACAGGCGTGGGAATCGATGGCAGAGTCCCCAGCATTACGGCAGCAAAGAGAGAGAGAGAGAGAGAGAGAGAGAGAGAGAGAGAGAGAGAGAGAGAGAGAGAGACAGAGACAGAGAGAGAGAGAGAGAGAGAAATATGTTTGGATAAGAAGGGAAGATATAGAATAAAAAGATGGAAGAGAGTGAGGGAACAATGAAGAAAGAAAGGGAAGGTAGGAAGAAAGAAGGAATGGAGGGAGGGAGTAAGTAGAGTGTAAGGGAAAGAGGGAAAAGTAAGGGGAGGAGGGAAAGGCAAGGAGATGGAAGAAGGAGGAAGGGTTGAGTAAGGGATGGAGACAAGACGAAAAGTAGAGAGAGTAAGAGGAAGGATGAGAGAGAGAGAGAGAGAGAGAAGATGGAAGAAGGAGGGGAGAAAGGAGGGTACGAGGAGGGCGAGAAGAGGGAGGAGGGAAGGGAGGAGGAGAGAGAAGGAAGAGGCAGAGAAGATGGAGGAGGAGGGTTAGGAGGAAGGTAGTATGATTGACAGGTGTTTGCGTGATGTAAAGGTGGACCGAGGGGGAGGGGGAAAAGGAGGAGGATGGAGGAAGGAGAGAAGGAGAAGAGGAAGAAGAAAGTTAGAGAAGCGAAGGTTGGAGGAAGAGAAATAAGAAAGGGGGAAAGGGAAGAGAAAGTTAGGAATGAGGAAGAGTGAGAAAGGAAACAAGAAAGAGGAGGTGGAGTAAAGGATGGGAGAGAGAAGAAAAAGAAATGGGAGGATGCACAGAAAAAGGGAAGGAAGGCTTAGCAAGGTGAGGAAAAAGATGAAGGAAGTAGAGATACAAGGAGAGGCAAGAAGAAAGATGAAATAAACTAGAAAGTATACTAGTATGTGTGGAAGGGGAAGGGAAGCCAAAGGAAAGTACCAACAAGAGAGGGAAAGTAAAGAGTAATACAGAATAGGGTAAGGTTGCGTAGGGTAAGGTAGGGTAGGGTAGGGTAGGTCAGGGTAGGATAAGATAGGATAGAGTCTGGTAGGGAAAGGGAGGATAGGGCAGATCAAGAGAGGATATGATGAGGTACAGTAGGATATCAAGAAGTGGATTAAAAAATTGAACAGAAAAGATGAATGACAGGAACGCAGCTGGAGAGGATGTGTGTGAAATAGGCATTTAGTGGGGGGAGGGAGAGGGAAAGAGGAAGGGAGAGGGAAAGAGGAAGGGAGAGGGTTAGAGGAAGGGAGAGGGTTAGAGGAAGGGAGAGGAAGAATTAGATTAGGTTGTGTAGTAAGGAAAGGTACTGCACATGGTACTCGAGGGAATGGTTGTGGTGATGGTGGTGGTAGTCGTGGTGGATGGTGTAATGGTGATGGTGGTAGTGGTGGGGGTAATAGGATAGATGGGAAAAGAGAATGAAGAAAGAAAATGTAGAAAAACAAGAAAATAAAGAAGAAAGAGGGACAAAGAACTAGAAGGAAGGAGGAGGCAAGAGGAACAGAAAACACTGGAAGGAGAGAAAAACGACAGAAGGGGGGAGAGAAAGGGAGAAAGAATATGAAGGAAGAAAGAAAGAAGTATGAGAGAAGAGAAAGAAAGAGGGAAGCAAGAGGGAGAGAAAGAAGGAAGAAAGAAAGAGGGAGGAAAGGAGGAAGGAGAAGAAAAAGAGTCTTGACGAATGCAAGTAGTAGCCGAGAATGAGTGGGCTATATACGTAAGTGAAATGACCGTCTGGGTGAAAAATAGGAGAGAGAGAGAGAGAGAGAGAGAGAGAGAGAGCCCAGACTGACTCCACCGTCCTCAGAGCACCCGAGGGGCTCCCCTGTTAAATATGTAAGGAGTCATGTCGTTTGTGGGAGTGCTGGTATTACATGATGGGCGGAGAGAGAGAGAGAGAGAGAGAGAGAGAGAGAGAGAGAGAGAGTAATGTGGTGGTTAAGTGGAGAGAAAAGACTGCGGTGAAAAATGAGACGAACTCTAATGAGAGAGAGAGAGAGAGAGAGAGAGAGAGAGAGAGAGAGAGAGAGAGAGAGAGAGAGAGAGAGAGAGAGAGAGAGAGAGAGAGAGAGAATAAAGAAACTGGTAAATTATGAACATGGGAGAGAATATTGGAGATTAGAAGACTTAAAGGTATTTACGGAGAGAGAGAGAGAGAGAGAGAGAGAGAGAGAGAGAGAGAGAGAGAGAGAGAGAGAGAGAGAGAGACCATAATAACAGAACAATATCATGCCTAGAATGTGGTCATCACTCTCCCCCAGAAATAATTGTTCTTGTCGTATTGATTGTGGTGATGGTGGTAGTTGTGGTTAATGGTGGTGGTAGCTGTGGTTAATGATGGTGGTAGTGGTTAAGGAATTGGTATTGACAGAGCGTGATGGTGGTAGTTGTGGTAGTGTGCGTGTTGATGGTAGTTGTGGTTGTGTGGGTGATGGCGGTATGGGTGGCAGTGGTAGTTGTTGTGGTGTCAGTGATGCTGGTGGATGTGGTTGTGGTGGTTGCTGTGGTGGTAGCTGTGGTTGTGATGGTAACGCGGTGTCTCGACTGTGATGTGGTGTGGTTGGGGTGTTAGTCATGGTGGTGGTGATGGTAGCGGACAGTTATGGTAATGGTAGTGGTAAGAGAGACCCCAGGGGAAGGTTGAGAGGTCGAGTGTGGGTAGTAAAGGAATAGTGTGTGGTAGGTAGAGTGCGTGGTAGGTAGGGTGTGGGTTGTCTGAGTTTGGTAGGTTGAGTATGGTAGGTTGAGAGGTGTGTCCCCGGAGAGGTAAATTGATAAGATAGATTGATGGATTGATAGATAGATAGATAGAAAAGGTGTCTGTGTAAGGTAGAGAGGTGGACTGAGGTAGAGAAGCAGAATGTTTAGGAAGAGAGGTTGAGTGCTGAGGCATAGAGGGGGAGTGAGTTTGAGAAAATAAATACTGATTGAAAGAGATTGCATGACGAGATAGAAAGGTGCAATGCGGTAGAGAAAAAAATGTTTAATGAGGTTGAGAGGTTGAGTGTTCGCGTAGAGATGCTAATTAAGACTTAGAGGTTGAATGTTGAGATAGGTGTTGAGTAAGGGAGAGAGGTTGAGTGTTGAGGTGGAGAGGTTGAGTAAGGGAGAGAGGCTGAGTGTTGAGGTGGAGAGGTTGAGTAAGGTGAGCTGATGGGGGACTGGAGCAGGTTGACAGTGTGCGTCGGGAGGGATCTGAGGGTATGTGTCTGGCTGTGTATTGAACCAGGGAGAGAGTTGGAGGGGGAAGAGAAGGAGGAATGGAGGGAGGGAGAGAAAGAGGAAAGAAGGGAGGGCGTGAAAGAGGGGAGGAGGAGGAGGAGGAGGAGGAGGAGGAGGAAGAAAGAGGTAATTGAGGAAGAGAAAGGAGGAAAGGAGGAAGAGAGAGAAAGAGGAAAGGAGGAGGAAGAAAAAGGTAAAGGTGGAAGAGATAGGAGGAAAGCAGGGAGATGGAAGGAGGTGAAGGAGGAAGGAGATGGAATACGGAGAGGAAGAAAGAGAAAATAAACTGAGAGCTAAAGACGGAAGGGTGTGAAGTGGAGAGGGAAGGGGACTGAGGAAGAGGATAAGGAGAAAAGAGAGGAAGGGAAAAAGGAAGAAGAAAAGGGAAAGGAAGAAGATGGGTAGGAAATATGACAAGGATAAATAGGCAGAAGGAGAAGGGAAACAGGAAAGTATGGAGGAAGGTAAGAAAACAATGTGGTCCGATAAGTGTAAATAAAATGAGAGAGAGAGAGAGAGAGAGAGAGAGAGAGAGAGAGAGAGAGAGAGAGAGAGAGTATAATAAATTTGAAAAGCGAAATTCAAAAGGAGAGAAATAAATTAAATCGGAAGAAAAAATGATAGTTCAAAAGAGACAGAAAAGAATAGCATGCAAAAAATTACGAGACAATAATACGGCATAAAAACAGAAAAGGAGAAAGTAAATTAGAGAGAAAAAAAGAGAGAAAAAGATACAGAAACCAAGAAGCCCAGAAACAGCAACCACGAAAAAGGTGAAAAGGAAGAGAGAATAAAAGCGTAATTAAAGAAGCTAAAAATTAAAATGGAGGGAAATAAAACAGAAGATTAAGCCAGTCAAGAGTTAATTAGAAAATGAAAGAGGATATTAGGAAGAGAAAAGCTGATAAAAATGAGAAAAGGGACAATAGAATTAGAGATAAAAGAGAAATAGCAAGGAGGGGAAGAAGAGTAATTGAAATGGCGACACCGGAGGAGTGTGTGTGTGAGAGAGAGAGAGAGGGAGGGAGAGAGAGAGAGATCTTTAATTAATGGTACTTTGACCTTTCTGCATGGTACGAGTATATTATGTTGCGATGGACAGATATAAATAGGTAGATAGATAGATTTACAGAGAGGCAGAGAGCAAGACAAAAAGAGAGAAACAGTGACAGAACGAGGAACAGAGGAAGAGAGGAGAGAAAGGGAGAGAGAGAGACAGAAAAATCTTGTGCATGAAAGTTATGGTATTGACGAAGAAGGGAGGAAGGAAGAAGGGAACAAGAGAGAGAGAGAGAGAGAGAGAGAGAGAGAGAGAGAGAGAGAGAAGGCGTAATTATAGATATAAAATTAAGCGAGTATTTTAAACATTAATTTATTCTTTACTTCCTCATTTATTATTTTCCTTTCTCTCTTCATTCCTTCTTCCTCCCCTTCATTTCTTGTTTATTGTTCACAGGACGTCCTCTCTCTCTCTCTCTCTCTCTCTCTCTCTCTCTCTCTCTCTCTCTCTCTCTCTCTCTCTCTCTCTCTCTAATTAATCCCTAATGACCGCGGCAGCTTCATTTAGGGCGCCTGTATTTCCAGAACTGAATTAAAGGGATTTTAAATGCTCTTCCTATTCTGCCGAGCCGGCCCGGTGTGGGAGTAAGAGAGAGAGAGAGAGAGAGAGAGTTGAAGATAAAATTGATATTGATGGTTTAGAAGAATTAGAAAGTAATGAATTTAAGTCATTAGAGGAAAAATGAGAGAGAGAGAGAGAGAGAGAGAGAGAGAAGTTGCCAGAAAACGAAAGGAAAAGTTGGGAGGAGGGAGTTTGAAGGAGAGGAAGAGGGGAAGAGAGAGAGAAGTGGGAGGAACTGAGGAAGATTAAGCAACGTCGAGCGAGAAAGTTAAATTAAAGATAGTGAGATTTCAGCGTAGCCTCGGGATCTTACGCCTCGATAGGGAGTAATTTGGGATTGGCCTTTTTTAAGATGGAAAAATGTAAGAAAGTGATGGTAAAACAGTGAGAGATAGATAGATAGATAGATAGATAGATAGATAGAGAGAGAGAGAGAGAGAGAGAGAGAGAGAGAGGGGGGGAGAGAGAGAGAGAGGGAGTGAGAGAGAGAGAGAGAGAGAGAGAGAGAGAGAAAGAGAGAGAGAGAATGGAAAAAAGAAATGAGAGAGACAGCACTAGAAAAACACTTTGACTGTGAGAGCTAAGAAAGTATAGAAGCAGCAAGAGAGAGAGAGAGAGAGATATAAGATGGTGAAAATAAAGCGAGAGAAAGTGAGAGTGCGGAGGGCAGCATTCCCACTAAAATAATATAGACTCCACCACCCGGGACCCTAAAGTGGCATTTACCCCAGAAATAAGAGCCAAAAACGGGAGAGTTAAAACCTTTGAGTTCCACCTCTCTCTCTCTCTCTCTCTTCTCTCTCTCTTCTTTCTCTCTCATAAGAAACTGGATTTAACTAGTTATACTAACAATTCCTTTTTTTTTCCTTCAGTGCGTTTTTGCAAATGTATATAAATTTTTATCTTTCTAAATACAAGCAGTTTAAAAAGCATGTATCGACATTCGGTTCATGAGGTGTATGGTTTCTTGTGAAAAAAAAAAAAAAATGCTCAGTGTGAATAATGGGAGACGAGGAAAAAAGAATATGGTGGTGAAGGAAGAAAATTTACAGATAGAGAGAAGAGACTGCAGAGAAGGAAAGAAGAAACTACATAGATAGAAAGGAAATGCAGGAATTTTATCTAAAAGTCCACACAGCAATTCCATCACTGCATCTACACTGCTTGCTTTCTTGTCTTCATTCAGCCTTACTTGCATACCTGTACCTGGTTAATTAAGTGAAGTACCTGGCTTGGCGGTGGAGGGGTGTGAGGTAGGTGAGTGGAGAGGAGGATAGGGGAGTAAGGGGTGGGGGTATGGGGTGCAGGTAGGGAAGGGATGGGGTGGAAGATGCTGGGAGGTGGGGTTGATAAGGAGGTAAGGGCTAGGGGTGGGAGACATGGGGGTACAGGGAGGGGTAAGGGGATAAGGGGCTGAAGAGTAAGAGATGAGGGGTAAGGGGCTGGGCGGTTGGAGATAGGGGTAAGGGGCTGGTGCGTGGGTGGGATGGTGGGGGGATCAGGGGGTGGAGAGAGAGGGGGATTGAGAGGGGGTCGCAGGTCTCACTCTCCGCGATTCTATTAAGGTGATTGGCTGAGATTATTCGCTGGGTTTCGGGTTCACATCTCCGTAACAGCCTGGATCAGTCCTCCCTCCCCCCCTCCTCTCTCTCTCTCTCTCTCTCTCTCTCTCTCCATTCATTCTTCCCACTTCTTTCCAATTCCCTTCCTTTCTTAATTCCTTCCTTAACAAAGCCAAAGCCAAGGAGAGAAGGAGGGAGAATCGAGAGGGGGGGGAAGGGGGAGATGGAAGGAGGAAGGGTACGGAGGGAGGGAGGGAGGGCAGTGAGGGTGAAGCAAGAGAAGGGAGAGGGGTGAGGGAGGGAGGGAAGGCGAGGGGACTGAGGATGGGAGGGGGAGAGGTGGAGCAAAGGGGATTGTGGTCTGGATTGGGTTGTTGAGGGGGCCGTTTGATCCTTGGCATTGTTCCGAGCCCCAATCTTCGTCTGAGCTATTGTCATCTTCGTATAATCGAATCCACGGTGCTGGGGAGAATAGACTTTTGTTTCTCATTATTCTCATACGGCTTCTTACCAGTATATCCTCCTTCTGTTCTCTCTTCTTCCCCTAATGGGTTTTCTACTGACTCTAACGGGCTTTATACTTGCACTAATGGGCACTCTACTCACTCTGTCGGGCTTTTCTCAGTAGTTATTCTTTCATGGCATCTTACCCTTATAATTATCATCTCCGTATATTCTTTCTGTTTGATGTCTGCTTACTCTGATTGCCTTTCTGCTTTCTCCGTCGGGCTTTTGTTCCTGTAGATTATTTCCTTATGACCTCTTACCCTCATGTCCTCCTCCTGTTCTCTCTTCTTGCTCTCTTCTTGCCCTTTCAGAGGTTCAGCCCAATCTAAGTGCAGTCGTGTGGAGGAAGACATAAGAAAATAATAGAAGTCAAGGAATCATTGCATTGAATGGGTTAATACTAAGTGATTCATATATCCAGTTTATTTTGCTGAAGTTCCCTCCGGCCTGCATCCCACTTAATGAGCTCCGGAAGTGTAATAAACAAAATAAATCGTTTAGGAGAAGGTGTTAGGGAGCTTCCATAACCCACTTAATGAGATGCCCCCACAATCGCCTCAGGGTCATTGGAGATCAGTAGGTGTGTGAAATAAGACACTCGCCTCTTTGTGCACTCCACCTCATAGACCTGTAAATTTCGATGGGATAGGGGCTTTGTAACATCTCTTCATTAGCGATTTATTCTGTATATTACACCTTGACATTGCCTTGCACGCTATTTATATCGTTTTAATATTGACGCCTTCTTCATCCCTAGCATACTGTACAAGAGGGTATTAAAGTGAAGTGTGTGGGGTCGAGGAACGAAATGCTGGTCCTTAATCCATAATGGCTGGGGCATAATGGTAATAGCTGACCGAGAAGCAGTATGGCGGACAAGTATGAATTAACGATGAGGCAAGGGGGAGAGCGTGGATGAGATGGAGGGATGTCGCGGAGAGGTATATGAAAGAGAGGGGGTGTAAAATGGGGGTAGGGCAGCGAAATGGCAGGGGACAGGGCGACATGGAGGCCATTTGTTTGTGGTCACCCCTTACGGGATTAAGGCGTCTGGCTATAGATAGAAACCACCAAATCTTAGTGCATTTAATGAACGTTTTGACTACTAAGAATTCCCTTTTAGACACAGGAAGTTAAATTTCTTGAGATAGTTCACGTAAACCAAGGAATTTTTTTTTTCTTATCCCCCATTAAGGAAGGGTTAGCATCGGTCTGAACTAATGGTCCATCCATCCATCCATTGCCAGACGCCATGTATCCCAAACGGGGTGGTCAAGGGCTTAGAGTTAATTGTTTTACAGGGAGGGGCACCAATCCTCCACCAACCCCACTTGACACGTAGGGATGCCAACAGCATCTGGTGTTCCCAGGCGGTCACCCATCCAAGTACTAACCAGACCCGGCGTTGCTTAACTTCGCTGATCGGACGGGAAGCGGTGTACTCAACGTGGCATGGCCTCGGATTCCTAGTATACACGTTCAGTTAAATAAAATCGTCAGCTGTCATATGAAATAGGATACGAGAATGAGGTTAAATAACATTTTATATCCTTGTTTTAATGTGTCTTTTCCTTGCCTACAGTCTTGGCATTTTCCCAACCATAAACGGGTTAAATAGCACGCTTGTCTTTCCTCTAACAATATTTTCCCCTCAGTCGAATCAGCACAGGTTTTCAGTGGAAGCCAGGCCATATATATATATATATATATATATATATATATATATATATATATATATATATATATATATATTTTGTCACTAATATTACTGGAAAAGGCTCTCATTCGTGCGGTAGTAGAATTGTGCCTATGCATATCGGCCTCTTTTTTCACCCTACCTGACTCTCTCTCTCTCTCTCTCACATAGTATAGCGTCCAGCCAGCCAACACCTTCAGTCCTGTCAATAAAATGTTGGACCGGAATATTGGCAAAAAATTCTGTTAGCGGACATGAAAACTGGGATGGACAAAAGTCGGATTTGCACTCTCCAGGGACGCGCCGGACTGAGTACCTGACGCGAGAAAAATATAGTTTGTTTATAACGTGGAATATGTGTGGATAGGAATGTGTGTGTGTGTGTGTGTGTGGGTGGGTGGGTGGGTGGGTGGGTGTTGTGTTTTTGTGGATTTTATGTGTGCTCAGTTTTTAGTGTTTGGTATGGACTGGATGACTCTCTCTCTCTCTCTCTCTCTCTCTCTCTCTCTCTCTCTCTCTCTCGCGATGTGCGCCAGAACGAGAAACTGACGTGAAAAAATATTTGTTTATAATCTGAAAGTCTCCTCTCTCTCTCTCTCTCTCTCTCTCTCTCTCTCTCTCTCTCGATGTGCGACAGAACGAGAAACTGTCGTGAAAAAATATTTGTTTATAATCTGAAAGTCTCCTCTCTCTCTCTCTCTCTCTCTCTCTCTCTCTCTCTCTCTCTCTCTCTCTCTCTCCCCACCTAGCATGAATACCCCACATCTTTGTAAAAAAAGAAAAATGTCAGTTTCGTGATAGTTGTCTGCTTAAACGTGTCAAAAGATAAAAGATTTTTTTTTTTAAGTGTTGCTGTGGAAACAACTCACAGGCACGAAAAGAAAATGTAAAATGCCTGTGTAGTGTTGAACATTGCAGAAAAGAGAGGAGAATGAAAAAAAAATAGGCAGAGAAAAAAATGGTTGTTATACATGCTCTGTGTTGCCATTTTTAAACTGCCAGGAGGAATTAACTCATGTCACATTTTTCCTTTTATTCTCTCTCTCTCTCTCTCTCTCTCTCTCTCTCTCTCTCTCTCTCTCTCTCTCTCTCATTTTTTGAGCAAGCAATTTCCTTTCCCTCATTCTTTTTCATGTTCACTTCGTTCCTCCTCCTCCTCCTCCTCATTTCCATTTGTGTTACCCTTCTAACCCTAATTCTATTTTCTTCATGCCTTTCTCCCTCTTTTGCCCTTTTCCCTTGTGCTGCCTGTGTTACTTTAGCATATTCTTTTTCCCTAGAATTTTTGTGTGTAGCGGGTATTCTCTCTCTCTCTCTCTCTCTCTCTCTCTCTCTAAAAAATAACTCCATCTGCCCCCACCCCATTAAGCCAAACTTTCTCACTTCCTTCCACCACCTTTCGGATCCAACTCTGGCCTCGATTAGGACCTCTTAAACACACCCGCCCGCCGATAAATAAGTCACTTTAATTTCCTGCCAAGTATGAATGGTCTCATACTTTTTCCCGGCCATTTGGTCACACTAGGATGAAGGTTTTGATGGCCAGGTACACGTGGGTTTTTGTGTTTTTTTTGGGTGAGTTGGTCAGTGTGTGTTTGGTCTTTTTTTTCTCTTCCTTTTCTTGGTTTGGGTTCCTCCTTTTCACTGTTGCTTGATCTCGGGTTTCTCTCTCTCTCTCTCTCTCTCTCTCTCTCTCTCTCTCTCTCGTGGCATCATAGCGTCATTCCTACTGTTTGATTATACAAATGTCACTCACCTCCCTCGCTATCCCCCGAAAGGATGAAGGTGAACCGGAGGAGTAAATTCATCATACAGTTCGCTAGGTTCACATTCAGAGGAGCTTGGGGAGACAACAGTTAGCCTACTATTACTACTACTACTACTACTACTACTACTACTCGTGCATGCATATATTTCCCTCAGTTTTTTATCGTTCTTTTTCATCCTTTGCAGGTTAGTGGAAAAAGAGTGGCCGCCTTCCCCCTGTGCCCAGCCTGACTGCTCGCTTGCCAGTCCCTCGCCTCGCCCGTGCAGGTAGGTGGTCCAGGAATAACCTTTTGTGTGTGTGTGTGTGTGTGTGTGTGTGTGTGTGTGTGTGTGTGTGTGTCAAAAGATAGCTCTCCTCTTCTCTCTTTTTCTTTTTCCTTTCCTCATCTCTCTGACTCCTGACGCCTTTATTTCTGTTTCGTTGTTTCTGTCACACGCGTTTTCATTTTCAGCCTGCCTACCCTTTTCCTTCATTCTTCCTTCAGAGAGAGAGAGAGAGAGAGAAAGAGAGGAAAAAAAAATTGTCATACTAGCTCAACGTCCTGTATTCCTCTTCCCATCTCTTCTGGTATAAGTCGATGTGCCTCCTTATGTTCGTGTCTAATAATATATTACTTATACTTCCTACACATGCTGTTATATTAGGGTAGGCTGGATCAAAATGAGATTCGGCTTGGTTAACTTGGGCTAAATAAGATTATGGCAAAACAGGTTACGTTAGAGGCTTCCTTCGTTTATACTATTTAACAGTACCGTCCACACACTAACAAAATTATTTGCAAGAGTCGAAGAGCGAACTTTTAAATGTGAATACCAGAGGACCGATTTTGTCTATTTTGCTCCTTCCAATTCGATGACGTGATGCTCTTTATTCCATTCTTGCTGCTTCCAGACGATTTTATATGATTTTGGAGAGAACCCTAGTATTTAAGGGAGTTACTAAAGGCTGTATCAAACCCCTGCTGGTCGAAAAATATATCCTGAGCTGAATAAAATTGTCTTGTTATAGAGACAGTGGTAACCTTGGTCATAGTGGTGATACTGGTGGTGGTGGTAGTTGGTAGTGGTGGTAGAGGCGGCGTAGGTGGTGTAGGTAGTGACAGTAGTGATGATGGTGTTGACAGAGGTTGATAATGGTGGTTATTGAAGTAGTATGGTGGTGCTTGTTAGTGGCTGATGTGTAGTAGATAGTAGTGGTGGTCGTGGTGATGATGATAGTGACGATGGTGATGATGATGAGGAGGATAGTCTTGGCATTGTTTATGATGGTGGTCGTAGTATCAGTTCTGGTGGTGATAGTGGTTGATGGTAGCAGTGGTGGTGGTCGTGGTGGTAGCTGGTGTTAGTGGTTGGCTTCATGGCTGGTTTGTCCATGATTCATACCAACATGCACCCGCTGTTACCTATTCATACTGCAGCAAATATGACCACTGCTCCCTGCAATATTGAGACGCGCTCACTCAATTGCACACGCACATGGACTGCATATATACACCATGCCACACGCACATGGTCACATTCTGGGGTGTACACGGGTTTGATTTGGCGCACACGGAATCGTAGGTAGGAGTAGGTTTGTATTTACTCACATGTAAATGGGTGGTTCATGGCTGTTTGTGTATTAGCGTTCACACACACACACACACACACACACACACACACACACACACACACACACACACACACACACACACACACACACACACACACACACACACGAACCGTATATCCATCTTGATTTACACTAACATTATATAATATCTGCGCTGCATTTCGTTAGGTATATGACTGCAATGTATGTTTCCTTCCTTGTTCGCGTTCTTATTGTTCATATACACATACTTGCATGGGAGTGCATATGTAGTGAAGTAAGGTAATTTATGCACACTATAACTCAAATTTCTAGTATAAGACTTTAATGGTGATAGATGAAGTGGTAGTAGTAGTAGTAGTAATAGTAGTAGTAGTAGTAGTAGCAGCAGCAGCAGCAGTAGTAGTAGTAGTAGTAGTTGCAACCCCAGGCTCATCTGAACGCAAACCCAGTGAATTATCCTCCTTTTGGGGAATAGGGAAATAGTTAGGGGAGTTTGTTATTTCGGTGCCACCACGTGAAGGCGTCCCTCTCCATCAGCACTTAACCGGGATTCTCAACTTTTATCAGCATGACTGGTCAACACTGAACTTTTTATTTTCTGTACATTCTTCCCCCCGCCTATGATCTCTGGTCTTTTGAGATGCAGGTTCCAGGAATCTCGATATGAATAAACCAAAATTCTGGTTCTCTTTTATTTAGTTTTCTCAGGAAGGGACAAATTTTTCTTGGCTTTGAGCCTTTGGGCCCTCCTCTTTGCATGAAAACATTTGCTGACACACACACACACACCACACACACACACACACACACACACACACACACACACACACACACACACACACACACACACACACACACACACACACACACACACACACACACACACACACACACACACACACACACACACACACACACACACACACACACACACACACACACACACACACACACACACACACACACACACACACACACACACACACACACACACACACACACACACACACACACACACACACACACACACACACACACACACACACACACACACACACACACACACACACACACACCTTGCTTCAGCTTGTTGCACAGTCTGACTCCCGATCGTACGTGCAGTAATTGGTCTTGCATCCCAGGTTACTCCTACCCCCAGTCCCATCCCCTCCTCTCCCACACTCCCCTGCTCTCCTCTCTCCACACTCTCCCCCTCTTCGCTTCCCTCCCCTTTCCCCTCCCACACGCCCTCATTCCCCTTCTCTCCCGGAACTCCTTCATTCCCCTTCCCTACTCCCTCCGCTCCCACACTTCTCTCCCCTCCCCCTTCATCTTTCGCACTCCACCTTTACCTCTCCTCCTCTCCTCACCTTTCACCCCCTACTGCTTCACCTCTCCCTCCCCTTCTCTTTCCACTCATTTCCCGTCCTCCTTCCACTTTCCTCCCCTGCTTTCTCCATTTCCCTCCCTGCCGTCCCCATTTGTCTCTCCTTCCTTCTCTTCACCTCTCCCCCTCCCCCACTCGCTGTCTCTCTCTCCTCCTCCACTTGTCGTGTTCTTTCTCCTTCCCTTTCACCCATCTTACCTTCTGTCTCCCCTTCCCCTTGGTACTTGCTTCTGTCTCCCCTCCCCACTTTTTATCATCATGTTCCTCTCACTTCAGCAATCTCTTCCGCATCCTCCTTGCCTCACTTTCGTTTCTGTACCTTCCCTTCTTCACCTGTCTCCCCCCCCCTTCTCTCTCTCTCTCTCTCTCTCTCTCTCTCTCTCTCTCTCTCTCTCCTTGCCCTCCTTTTACCTCTATCCATCTTCCCGCTTCCCTCACTTCTCCGCTTCAGTTTTCTCTCAGTTGTGCACTCCATTAAGTTCCTGTCACCCCTTTCTCATACTCAGTTCTCTGTAGTTCCTCCCCCTCCCCCTGCCTCTCCCTTTCCCAACTCCCCCCTCCCCTTCCCCGTCCATTCGTCTCACCACCTCCTCTCCCGCACACCCTACCCTCTCTTCCCTTCCCTCATCAGTGACCTCTCATCCTGCCTTCCACTCCACTTTCTTCCCTCTCGCCCTTCTTTCTTTTTCCTCCCTCACACCCTCTCGACCCATACCCTACTCCTCTTCCGTTCCCCCCACGCAGATAATATGAGAGCGAGAGAACGATAGATAGAAGACAATATAGTTGACAAAGAAGGGGAAATTATTACTAGCCTCAGACAAGACACAGATGGGTAGATCGATAGACAGATAGGTGGCATAGACAGGTAATGATGATAGATGGGTAAATAGATAAACAGTCGTAGATATGAGAGAGAGAGAGATAAATAGAAATCAAAGCGATAACCCCAAAAAAAGGTTACAGAAGAGATGAGAACAGAAGCAAGAGGAAGACCAATAGAATCCAAAAAAGATGAGCAAAAAATGGGTACCAAGAGACAAGAATAGAAACAGCGACACTCCGGAATGAAAGAAAGGGGGAATGCGTACGTAGAGAATGAAAGAGTGCAGGAAAGACAAAATTCTGAGCAACTGTAGGATGAGAGAGGGGGGAAAATATGAGTTTTAGAATACCTGTAAGTAGTGGCCATGGTGGATGAGAGAGAGAGGGAGAGAGAGAGAAATAAGAGTCGTCTCAACACGTCTTACTAAACGATTTATTTATATTTCGTTTGGATATTTCGTTGTATGTTATGCATATGGCTTTAGTATGGACACAGTTTGCATCAGTAACATGTAAGAGGATGCTGAGGTAAAGCATGCAGAATAAATAGCAAAGGAAAAGGTGTTAGGAGGCAGTACTACTAAAATAAATACGGGAAGTATAGAGAGAATTAAAAACACAACTGAGTCAGGTCAGCCCCTCACCTGTCGCCAGCCTGTCGCCCCTCGTCACACTGCGTCCCTTCGTCACTGACCTTCCTGGGGGTCAAATCCTTGCAGAGGAGGGTGACGATGACGCAGCACGTGACGAGGAGGACGAAGATGGCGAGGGGCCCGGAGACCATCGCGACGACGAGCCCGGTACAGAACACGCAGCACAGGACAACCGGTACACTGGCACGGTACAGGATTAGCACAGAGGAATAGTTGGGGATGCAGGTGGAGCACAGGGTGGTGGAGCTTGCCATGAGAGGGAGGGGTTGACGTGGAAGGCGTGGAATTGGATGGGCAGTGTCGGGGTGAAGTGGAGGTGCAGTGTGAGGGTGATTTGATGGAGGTGGCTGTGCAGTGCTAGGGTGTTGTGGAAGGGGTGGAGGGGCAGCATAAGTGTGATGTCGAGGGGGTTCAGGGGCAGAGTGAGCTTGATGTGGAGGGGGTGGAGGTGCAGGGGGTGGGTGATGTGGAGGGGGTGGAGGTGCAGGGGGTGGGTGATGTGGAGGGGGTGGAGGTGCAGGGCGTGGGTGTTATGGAAAGTTAGAGTGAGGAAAGGGATGGGGTAGGAAAGTACGTTTGTCCATTATTTTGTTGTTGAATTTAAGGATTTTTTTATATTTATATTTTATTTTTGGTGTCCTGAATTGAGCAATTTGGGATAGGTCTGACGCTCAAAAAACAGGGAAAGTGAGATTGGCAGGTGAGGGAGAGAGAGAGAGAGAGAGAGAGAGAGAGAGAGAGATAGAGAGGATATGTGGACTAAGATGCGTGGATGTGATTAAGGTGACAGAATAACAACATTCATCTGAGAGATTTAACACACACACACACACACACACACACACACACACACACACACACACACACACACACACACACACACACACACACACACACACACACACACACACACACACACACACACACACACACACACACACCTCCTCCGCCTCCTCCTCGCACATGCGCATCGTATGTCACACAGACACGCACATTCTTGCATATACACATTCTCTTTCTCTCTCTCTCTCTCTCTCTCTCTCTCTCTCTCTCTCTCTCTCTCAGCAGTGGAGGGATCAGGCTATTCCTACATCAGAGGTGGAGTGCCCAGTGTGTACATTAAGGCTTACTGCAGTGGTGCTTATGTGCTGCGTGAGAGAGAAAGAGAGAGCGAGAGAGAGAGAGAGAGAGAGAGAGAGAGAGAGAGAGAGAGAGATGGGGGGGGTACTGTAATATACTGGTGTGAATTGGCAATGAGCGTGTTAATCATCTTATAATATCACTGGGCTGGAGACACACCTCGCCAATGTCCACTATTGTCTAATAATATCTCTCAGTCCTCCTCCTCCTTCTCCTCTTCCTCTTCCTCGTCCTCGTCCTCGTCCTCGTCCTCCTCCTTCTCCTTCTCCTCCTCCTCCTCCTCCTCCAAACCTGGGAGTTATGACATTGATTCTGAGCTTCTGTGTCCCCTGAGCCTCCCACCCTCCACCTCTCTCTCTCTCTCTCTGGTTTTTGTATTCCTTTTTGTAGTCTTTTTTACTCGCTAACATTCCATCCGCATTCTTTAACTATTTTTTTTCATATCCTGTTTCTTTACTTTCTCTTACCCTTTTCTGCTGCTTTCCTGTCATTTTTTTTCATAAGATTTTTTTTTCTCCCTCATCTCTCTCCTTCCTACATAATCTGTTCTCCCTTAACTTTTTCTTTTTCCTCACCACTGTATTTTTTTTTTTCAGTAAATTCTTTCATATTCTTTTGTATTAATTTACTCTGTACTAAGGGTTTCTCTGTGTCTGTCGATAATGAAAAATGGTACTGCATTCTTAGGATACATTTTTCACCGACAACTTCGTGATCTGGAGAGAGCTTAGATATTTCAGTGTTTTATTTTTTAGGATGATTTTTTTTTGAATGAGGAAATTATATGTGGAACTGTAATGTATGGCAGTAGTAGAAATAGTGGTATTATTAGTAGTGGTATTATTATTATTATTATTAGTAGTAGTAGTAGTAGTAGTAGATGTTGGAAAAGCTATGACCTTTTTCTACGTCCTTTTTCCTTATCAAATCATGAGTGAGTGTTGGAGACTTTGGTTGTCAAGTTCCTATTATTTCGTAAAACAGTTAAAAATTCGTAGGTAAGTAGACTCTCTCTCTCTCTCTCTCTCTCTTTTCTCTCTCTCTCAGGTGCTGGAGGAGGCTGATTGTTAGGAGATAAAAATGTAGTGGAGCAAGCCTGGTCTTCTCATCCTCCTGGGGACCGTCCATTTTGATATGCAAATTGGAGAGTAGCGCAAACGACAGGAGAGAGAAAGAAAGAGAGAGAGAGAGAGAGAGAGAGAGAGAGAGACAGAGACAGAGAGAGAGCATCGATCTCCATAAATTATGCCACAATTCTTTGTTGGATAAAGAAACAGCAGCCTAACCTTCGTGAGCTACGTATATTGTATTTATTTGATATACTGCAGTGTGTGTGTGTGTGTGTGTGTGTGTGAGAGAGAGAGAGAGAGAGAGAGAGAGAGAGAGAAAGTTGAAAATAAATATAATGAGAAAAAGGAAGTTCAGAGAAAAATAGCTAATACTGAAATAGCGATTATAACGATAGAGAAAAATAATAGCTTACTGTACGTTGAAAGCTTTATTCTTCATTGCTAATTTCTAACTTGAGTATTATATCTAACTTGAGGCGGCTCTACTAGAGAGATGGGAAGCCTTTGAAGCAGACATAATAATTTAAAATGAAAAAAAAAAAAAGAGAAAAAAAGGAAAACCCGGTGTGATCACTTCTAACTTTATTCGTCGCTAAATTTAAAGGATTTTTTTAGCAGAGAGGAACCCTAGACAGTAAGAAGGTGAATTTAAGAATAGGTTAAAACAGAATTAAAGGAAATTAAGAAAAGAGAAGTTTTCGGGAAAAAGAATTGATTTATTTTTGTTCCATTGCTTGTTAATCTTTTTTTTTTTTTCATTTCTGTCTTTCTATGTGTGTGTATGTATGTGTATAGGTATGTGTGTATGTATGAATGCATGTATGTATGTATGTATGTATGTACTTTTAATGCTGCCTGTTTATCTGTCCATCTCAAAATTTGCTTATGGAATTATCTGCTTGCATATTTATACCTGTCTATATGCTTAACTATTTCTCTGTATGTCTGTTCTTGTTTTTATAATTGCTCTCTCTCTCTCTCTCTCTCTCTCTCTCTCTCTCTCTCTCTCTCTCTCTCTCTCTCCTTCTTACTCTTCCTCCTCCTCTTCCTTCCCTCTCCTCCTCCTGCTACCCCTCCCAGAGCCATTGAGACAGCCATTAGAGAGGCCATCGTCAGGGTGAGAACTAGGCCTCAGGTGAGAGAGAGAGAGAGAGAGAGAGAGAGAGAGAGAGAGAGAGAGAAACTTGTATAACCAGGCAGTGACGCATCCTGGTAATGTCAGTGCTACTACATGAAGGCGTCCCTCTTCTGTACCTGCCCGTCCTAATTATGGCAAATGTTGAGACTCACCTGATTTCCCAAAGGAAGACCCCGCCAATTAAGTCACTCGCTGGCGTTTTTTAAATCTAGTGTACAGAGAGAGAGAGAGAGAGAGAGAGAGAGAGAGAGAGAGAGAGAGAGAGAATCATTCAAGAGTTTCAATTTCTGTCTTCTTGAAAAGCAAATTATAATGAAATACGATATATATATTTAGAAGAAATTTAATCTCTGTCAGAAATTTCATCTCTCTCTCTCTCTCTCTCTCTCTCTCTCTCTCTCTCTCTCTCTCTCTCTCTCTCTCTCTCTCAAGCAAATTCATCAGACAAGGAGGGTAGGAATCAAGAGATATGTATTGGGAGGAGGGGTAATTAAGTGAAAGGAGGCAATTAGTATGAAACGGGTCATTAAAGAGAACTGATTATCAACTAGAGACAGATAATTACACACATTAGAGAGAGTAACGAAGAGAATAAGTCATGGAAGCAAAGGTAAGAGATTTGTGATGAGAAAATGATTATTAATATATGTGTGACAGAAACTAAATTATGAATCAGTGAGAGGTAAAAATATTGAAGATTGTAATTGGGAAAAAACTAGGGAGAAAAATACATAAGGAAAATATATTGAAAAAAAAGGCATTGAGTATTTGTGTAGGTTAAATTACCAGAAATAAAATGAAATAGAGAAACCTTGGATGAAAATTAAGCTAAAGTTTATTATAAAAGACAGTGATTATATATGTTTTTTTCTGTATTTCTAGACATTAAAAAACTGAGAATTTGACAGTTATAGAGAAGCTTTTGGAATAAATTTAATCAAAGGGAATATGTTATAGAAGAAATTTGTTATATTGAGAATATTGTTGGAGGTAAATTTGCTAAGAAGAAAAGGATTGATGGTAATTATTAAGATTTCAATTTGTGCCTACCGTCCACACGAGGATCACTGAGGCTACTTCTTTTTATGTAAGTCCCAGTCCTCCCCATTCCTCAGTTAGCTTTCTTCTCTCTCTCTCTCACACACACACACACACACACACACACACACACACACACACACACACACACACACACACACACACACACACACACACACACACGCACAACATTATTGGCTTTATAATTTATAAAGGTCAAAGAAAATTCTCTCTCTCTCTCTCTCTCTCTCTCTCTCTCTCTCAGGACGATAATAATAATACGGTTCATTATAGAGAACTAATTAAGGAGGAGAGAATTGATTATTGTGATTAGAGGGTGTAATGGAGGGAGAAACCATGGCAGGCGATTCAGCAAAGGAGAATGATAGAGGGTAGGGGAGGAAAAGAGAGAGAGAGAGAGAGAGAGAGAGAGAGAGAGAGGGAATGTGTTAAGCCCTGTATTGTAGTAATTACACACTTTTTCTTTTTCTTTCTTTCTTGTTTTTAATCTATCAATCTGTCTTTCTGTTTATCCATTTACCTACCTATCTATCTATCAATCTGTCAGTCTATTTGTCTACATGGCAGTCTGTCTTTTTTTTTTTCTTAATGTTAGGATCAGAGAATATTTCATTGAACTCGGGAGGACACTCGTCAGGATATAAAGAAGGCTTATTATACCCGTTTATTTCCAGCATTTATTCCTGAGCTAAACAGAATATTCTTGAGGCAGCAATATATATATATATATATATATATATATATATATATATATATATATATATATATATATATATATATATATTGTGTGTGTGTGTGTGTGTGTGTGTGTGTGTGTGTGTGTGTTTTGAGTAAGACGTTGTTAGACTGAAAATAAAAATAAAAAAGACGAGTATTTTATGAATGATTATAGAAGCTAAATTAATGTATTATCAAGGCCTTAGCGTGAATTATATACATTAGTTTTATGGCGAAAATAAATAAATAAATGAAACAAAAGAAATATGTATGGGGAAAAAAAGGTGGTTGATAATTATTATTATGTATGGGTGATTACAGAAGGTTGGGTGATTAGAGGAGTAATTATATATAAAATAGGATAATTATGCTAGATTAAAGGGCATGATAGAAATAGGTGGTGTAGATGATGTGAGGGTAGAAGGAGGTATTATAATAAGGTGATAATTTTTGAATATGGGTGATTTTTGGAGGCTAAATTATCATGAAAAAGATAATTATTCTAAGAGAGTTTTGCAGAGAGAAAGTATTTTATAATGTATTGCACAAACAAATATAGGTAAAACTAATTAAGATTTAGATGGTTTTTAGTGACCGAGCAAGACAGGAAGGCTAGAGGCGAAAAAAATGCCATGAAAGCAAATCCGCAAATCATGGATGTCATATCATAGTCACCTAAAGGAAGAAAAAACGTCTGTGAGGAAATGTCATGTGTACAAAGTGTTTATTGTCAAAAAATGAAAAAAGAAAAAAATAAGATCGAAGAATAATACGGAAAAAGCTTCAGAGGTGTAAAGTGAACATGATTGGATGGAAGAATATCACATGAAAAAGAAACGATGAAATTAAATCCGAAAGACGAGAACGTCAACTAAAAAATCACACATTAGAAGAAAATTGTATGTTAATAATACATGTGGCGTTTAGAAAGGGTAAATTATCAAGAAAGAAAAAGAGACATTGAAAGCTAATAAGGTGATATAGGCAAAAGAAAAGGCCATGAAGACAAATCCAGAAGCCCACAGCGCCATCTTAAAATCTCCCAGTGAAGGAGGAATTGAGAAAAAATTGTGTCATACGTACGAATGCGAAATTATCAAGGAGAGGGAAAATTATGAGGGAAAAGAAAAATTAAGCTAGATCAGAGAATATCGCAAAAAGAAAAGAGCCATGAAAACAAATCCAAAAGGTCAGAACGCCATCTCAAAGGCCCCCAAGGGAAGAAAGAAGCGTACGTTAATAATGCGTGAGATGTACGATAGTGGCGGGGTAGGGTGGGGGAGGGTGCTGGGTGGAAGGAGACGATAATTATCATAAATGTCGCCACCAACACTCCCCCCATCCACTATTCTATATTTTCCTTCATACACGCACACGTACTCGTACACACACACACACACACACACACACACACACACACACACACACACACACACACACACACACACACACACACACACACACTTGGTTATTTTGATAGTGGAATGAAGGAATTATTCTGGACTGAGAGCGAGGTGTCGTTGCCTGAAGAAATAAAATATGAAAAAGTAAGATTAAATGATTCTGTTATCTCGCTAAGGAAATGAGATCGTATAGTTACACATTTTTATTAGTAGTAGTTTTTCCCTTTTTTTTTTTTGTGCTTGGGTTAAGGTGCTCCACCCAGATGTGATCCATAAAAAAGGGTTTAAGTCCAAGGTGTCTCCTAAGAAAAAAAATAGGAAAACAAGATTAGACAAGAAAAATATTTGTCATTCAGCTCAGTTAAAGCAGGTGTTGGGAATATCATCCTTTCCAGTGCGACCATATGTTCGCACCCAAAGCTGTATTTATAAACTCTTCTTAGATTAATTTATGTTTAAGAATGTTAGTATATACGCATGTCTTCATTTCTCCACCTACCAGACTTTAACAGTGGAATTAGAGTAAATATTAAAGGATAGGAAATATAAAGACGTCTGTGATAATGATATTTGTTATGAAGAGCTGTATGTATGAATTTGGACCTTTTATAAATACTAGTCACTGTCCACTCATACGTGTGACACACACACACACACACACACACACACACACACACACACACACACACACACACACACACACACACACACACCCTACAAAGCCATTTATTAAAGCCCCTTTTAAAAACCTTGGTAGTTGTGAAGTTGTCGTGTGGGCGACAGTGTCACTTTTCACGGGGAGGCAAAGTTGAAGAGTTGAAAGTGGTGTGTGTGTGTGTGTGTGTGTGTGTGTGTGTGTGTGTGTGTGTGTGTGTGTGTGTGTGTGTGTGTGTGTGTGTGTGTGTTAGTCTTGTCTGTTTATCTGTGTGGGTTGGAAATTATGTATGTGTTAGTGTGTGGCATGTGTTCGAGAAAATATATATACATGTAAAAATTGTGTGTGTGTGCGTGTGTGTGTGTGTGTGTGTGTGTGTGTGTGTGTGTTCGAATATTTCTGTGTGCGTGTGTGCGTGTCTCATTTTCGTGGCTGTTATGTATAGCTTGTTTTTAATGTTTGGAAAGAACTCTCTCTCTCTCTCTCTCTCTCTCTCTCTCTCTCTCTACGCGCTATACTGAAAACTTGGTGAAAAATTATATGTATTATCTTCAATACTTTTTCTTCTTCAAATTTCTCTCTCTCTCTCTCTCTCTCTACGCGCTATACTGAAAACTTGGTGAAAAATTATATGTATTATCTTTAATACTTTTTCTTCTTCAAATTTTTCTCTCTCTCTCTCTCTCTCTCTCTCTCTCTCTCTCTCTCTCTCTCTCTCTCTCTCTCTCAGGAAGAATGGAAGGAAAAGGAAGGAAGGAAGGAAGGAATTCACGCCTCAAGCAGGTGTCAACTTCTTTACCTGTCACCGCTTAATTCTTCCTTCTCCCCCACGTTAACACCTTTCTCCACATTTAATCATCTCGGTCAGTGTTTCCGGCTGTTTACTGGCTATTTACAATTCAGTTCCCCTCAGTATTGTTTAAAAATTTGGCCCAGTTTGAATGATCCCGCGAGACAAAGAAAACGGAGATGACTCAGCCTATAGAGGTAAAAGTGGGCGGGGCTTAGCAACACCTGAGATCTCATTACTCCTCCCCCCCTATGAAGCAATTGCTCTGCGGACACGCCGTTTTGTTTTGAATTTATTGTGTTATGCTTCGTTTACCGCGGTTTCTGAGGTCATCGCTGGAAAAATGGTGGTCAATATAAGGTGAGTAAATGTGACAAGCCTGAGATTATTGGTAGATGACAATACTGAGTGATTTGGGATACCGGAAGAAAGGTGGGCCTCCGTTTTCATTGCGCCTACCCCTCCGAGAAGCAATTGCCCGCGGACGCGACGCTGTGTTTCTGGTGCTGCGTTGCGCTTCTTATACCGCAGTTTTCTGGGGTAATCGTCGAGAATGGCAGTCAAAATAGAAGGTGAGTGAGGATGAAAGGTTGGAGAATGTGGGTGAGTGATAATAATCAGTGATAACGATCGATTAAAGTGAGAATGGAAGTTTTTTCTTTTTCTTTTTTTTTTTTTTTGCGTGTGTGTGAGGGTAAGATTTTGAATCTTGCGTTTTCATTACGCTTACCCTCTCCTAGGGAGCAGTTGCCCCGCGGACGCGAGGTTGTGTTACCGGTGTGTTGTGATCATTTTACCGGACAAAAGGCGGTCAGAACAGATTGTGAGTGAAAATAAAAGACGGGAGAAAATTGGGGGGAGATAATAATGAATGATACAGGTAATCGGGGAAAAGGTGGGCCTCCGTTTTCATTACGCCCATCGCCCTAGGGAACAACTGCCCTGCGGACGCGATGCTGTTACTGGTGCTGTGTTGTGCTTCGTATATCGGATTTTTCTGAGGTTATCGTCGAGCATATGGTGGTCAGAATAGAAGGTCCATCGCCATCAGGCTGCCCTTCCTCCAGCTCATATCACGCTCAGTTAACCTCATCATGGTTAACGTTTTTCTGGCTACATTACGTTTGATAGTGTAATTTTTCCTTGACTAATATTTACTGCATATATGAGTAGTTTTATCACTTTTGATTATTCGGTGTTTTTGGAGTTATTAAAGACTGAGTATAATTAACGAAAAATTGTGGGAGAGAGAGAGAGAGAGAGAGAGAGAGAGAGAGAGAGAGAGAGAGAGAGAGATTCAACCTATTTGAATTACGTATTCTCGTTAGTTGTTAATTACGTTCTCGTGTGTGTGTGTGTGTGTGTGTGTGTGTGTGAGAGAGAGAGAGAGAGAGAGAGAGAGAGAGAGAGAGAGAGAGGATGAAGAGATTGGAGAAAAGGCGTGAAAATCAAAAACAGTACACCCATTCTACGGTACCCATCTTCGGTTGAGTAGGGTCTGAGGCTAGGCTAGAGTAGTTCAGATCATTAAAGCCGAAGGAGTCTGCCCTACGCCCCAAGAAGCTAGGAAATTTGTCGCGACGTAAAAAGCCAGCATAGTATATAGAGGACCCTTTTTATATAAGGTAGAGAATTATAGGAAGCTGGGGTAGGACGATGATGATGATGATGATGAGGAGGAGGAGGAGGGTGGTGGTGGTGATGGTGATGGGATAGTGGTGGTGGTGATGGTGATGATGGTGATGACAGCAATGAAGGTGATGGTGATAATAATGATGATGATGATGATGATGATGATGATGACTGAATATGCAAGTGTTGAAGGGGTGTGGGAGGCAGGTGTGGTGTTGTAGCTTCCTGTGGTTGGATAGGATTACACACATGCCACGTCACACACACACACACACACACACACACACACACACACACACACATACACATGCTGTGTGTGTGTGTGTGTGTGTGTGTGTGTGTGTGTGTGTGTGTGTGTGTGTGTGTGTGTGTATTATTTCCAGCTGATTTTTTTTTTTAGTTTTTTTATCAATTCGTTCAGAGATCTTGAAATAGGCGATTCTTGATTTTGATATTCTTTATATTTTATATCAAAGAGGCATTTGTCTGTTGCTTATCAGCCTTAAGAATTTTTGCTTAGAAAACTCACTCACTCTCCCTCCTTCTGTCCCTCCCTCCCTGATCCCTCTTCCCTAACTCTCTCAGTCGCCCTCTCTCTCTCCCTCCCTACCATCTCCTCTCCACTCTCCCTTTACTCCTTCCTCTTTCCTCCCTCTCTCCCTCCTTGATCCCACTTCAATAAATCTCTCACTCCTCTCCTCCCTCCATAACTCCTTCTCTCCCCTCTCTCCCTCTTTTCCCCTTCCTTCACATCCCCAACCATATCTATCCACCTTCCTCGTTCTATCTCTCCTTCCCTCCACACTCTCTCTCTCTCTCTCTCTCTCTCTCTCTCTCTCTCTCTCTCTCTCTCTTAGTCCCCGAATTATGCAGATTATGCTAATGGTCTTAAACTTTAGTGGGTTTTTACGCAACGATGGCACAGCTAAGAGACACTAAATTCCCCACTTACCTGATAATCTGCGCTGATAACCTCCCCTGATTTAATAACTTCATATCCCCCCTTTTGCCCATTTCGGCTGCTGTTTTGCGGGGTCTGAGTCCGGACTGTTTGCGTGCGATCTGAGTGCGTGTGGATGGAGTTTTCGAGTTTGCGTGGATGGGTCTGAGTGCCGACAGTGACTGAGTGCGTAGATGTGGTTTTTGAGTCTGCTTGGATGGCTTTGAGTGCGGATTATTTGGCTGGGATTGAGTGCTTTGATTGGGATTTTTTTATTGTATTGGGGGGGGGGTTGAGTGCGGATTATGTGGGTGGGATTGATTGCGTGTGGTTTTGAGTTGTCTGCGTTGTTTTTTTATGGTCTGAGTGCGCATTGTTTGAGTATGATTAAATGTATGGGTTGGGTTTTGAGTGAATTTGAGTAGATTTTTTGGGTTTGAGTGCGAACTGTTTGTCTATGTTTGAGTGTATGGTACTTGGTTATGTTTAGGTTTGAGTGTGGTTGAGTGTGTGGGTGCGGAGGATGGGAGATGAGTTTGTTTGAACATGCAACATTGGATTGTATATTTGAGTGAATTAGATAGTGTTTGTGACTATTTCGTTACGATTTTGTGCGGTGTGTGTGTGTGTGTGTGTGTGTGTGTGTGTGTGTGTGTGTGTGTGGTAGGAATATTCACGGATTGTCTTATATGATATAGGCCTAATTAATGTAAACAAGTAAATCCTCGTACATAGAAAAAAAACTATGGATGGACTGTGGACGCAGGAAACACACACACACACACACACACACACACACACACACACACACACACACACACACACACACACACACACACACACACACACACACACACACACCTGTCAGCAGCAGTCCGTGGCCACAATGCTGGGTTCAAATATGCCCCGATGTGGGAAAAATTCAGCATTCTCCCACGTGCGTTCGCCCCACTTCTGCCTCCCTAGAAAATTACTACAACTGGTGTATTTTCATTTGAGGGAACTGGGCACATTCCCCTAATTACAATACTAAGATATGGTAGCATGAAATTGGGTGAGCCTTAGTTGTTATGATGCGGGAATGAGTCTCCTTGGTTACTAGCCAAGTCGGCCCACTGATCTGACACTCCCTTGAATGTGACTGATTACTGAGCTTAAGTGAGCTTATGTGGAAACACCCATACAAATAAGTCACACACACACACACACACACACACACACACACACACACACACACACACACACACACACACACACACACACACACACACACACACACACACACACACACACACAGGCATGCACACAAACACGTCATACCCACCCCGCCTGTTCCTGAAGCTTCTCTTTCTCACCCACCCGGCAGCACCTTTCACCCACCGCCTGTGTGTGTGTGTGTGTGTGTGTGTGTGTGTAAGACGGCTTATGAGAGAGAGAGAGAGAGAGAGAGAGAGAGAGAGAGAGAGAGAGAGAGAGAGAGAGAGAGAGAGAGAGACTGCCGCCTCGCGCATAATTCTCTCTGTGTACGTGTGAGTGAGATTAACTCTCTGTGCTTGTGCTTTATGTGTTTGTCCTAGTGATGTGTGTTTCTGCAGGTATGTGTGTGTGTGTGTGTGACGGCTATATGTATGATGGTTTTGTGTATGAGAGAGAGAGAGAGAGAGAGAGAGAGAGAGAGAGAGAGAGAGAGAGAATGTCTTGAGCACTGGGAACGTGAAGGTAGCATCTAGATCCTTGTTGTGACAGTCACCAT
>NC_137044.1:15286730-15299230 GCF_032717465.1 Coenobita brevimanus
ACCAGATTTGCTTCTCCTTCCACACTTTGGCCATTTCAAGCTTTAATCTTCTTAACACACCTTCACAGCCTCGACATAAGCCATTCAGTGCTCTCTCTCTCTCTCTCTCCCCCTTGTTTTAGTGATATTTTTTTTCTTTCCCTGCTCTTCATATATTTCCTGCTCAGTGTTTATTTTGTCTTGATATCTTTTTCCCTTCATCCTTGCTGTTTTCTTTGTCAGTGTTATTCTCTGTTTCCTTCTCATCTTCCTTCTCCTCTTGTGTCAGTGCGATTCAGTATTTCTTCTTTTCCTCCTCTTCCTTATTCCTTGAGTCAGTGTGTTTCAGGATTTTCCTCACATTATCTTTCTTTTTCAATCGTGTCAGTATGTCCATTGTTCTCTTCATCCCTTCCCCCTCCTTAAATCTAAGTACTAGCAATCCTACACGTAACAATAGCTTAGCAGAGTTTATAAGTATGTCTGAACGTGGAGTCGACATGGTGGTGGTGGTGGTGGTGGTGGTGGTGGTGACGATGGTAGTGGTGGTGGTGGTGGTTGTGGCGATGGTAGTTGTGGTGGTGGTGGTGATGGTGGTGGTGGTGGTGAGGAGAAATAGTTTGATGGGCCGTAAGATATTCACCGGATTTTGCATATTGTAAATGGGCAGCCAAAATCCCGCCTGGGGAAATGCTCAGCCTTCAGTATTTCATGCGCCCGAGACTATTTTGCCCACAGTTCCTGGAGACGTGGGAATAGATGGATGGTTTGGTTAGTCTGTCTGTTGTCGGTCTTCCTGTGTGTGTGTGTGTGTGTGTGTGTGTGTGTGTGTGTGTGTGTGTGTGTGTGTGTGTGTGTGTGTGTGTGTGTGTGTGTGTGTGTGTGTGTGTGTCTGTCTGTCTCTCTGTCTCTCTCTCTGTCTCTCTCTCTCTCTCTCTCTCTCTCTCTCTCTCTCTCTCTCTCTCACACACACACACACACACACACACACACACACACACACACACACACACACACACACACACACACACACACACACACACACACACACACACACACACACACACACACACACACACACACGCACACACACAACCTTGACACCAAAGGAATACTCCTGAGCTTAATTAATCCTCTGAATTTAATAAGAAAATATAAGTTAAAATTAGCATCCTACAGCATCTCATACTTTACCCCCGTGAGCTGGTGATGCTTATGTCGATTTAATCCATTATAAATCGACGGTAATCGCTGTTTGGAATCCTATTGGCGTCTCCGTGGGATTTATAGGTCCTCTTGGCTATTAATTGCGTGTGTGTGTGTGTGTGTGTGTGTGTGTGCGTGTGTGCGTGGGTGCGTGCGTGCGTGCGTGTGTGTGTGTGTGTGTGTGTGTGTGTGTGTGTGTGTGTGTGTGTGTGTGTGTGTGTGAAAGTTTACGTCTGGCGTGTGTGCGTTTAACCTCTTTTCGAACTAACCTTGTCAAACACAAAGCAACACTAAAATCATTTGCTGATAATGAAAAAAAAAAAAAAAAGACCAAATACAGGTCTGAAATTCCAACACATTTTTTTTTACTTATACCGGTACTTACATTTTATTTTATTTTTAGTACTACATGTGAAAACTGCCACTTACCTGTGAAAAGAAGGTAACATTAATAACAGAAATATTATTATTATTATTATTATTATTATTATTATTATTATTATTATTAACTAAATATTAATCTGTAAACTAAGGGATAGTCGATTTGCTACTTTCGTCTGATTTATTTGTGCAAATATATATACATGCACACATATATATTCTTCATGTATAGGCAAATCAATTTTCCTGCTGAATTGAACTGTCTACTGGACTAAGTCATCTCCAGAGAGATATTGTAGTATTTATTGAAAGTAATAGTGAAAATAGTCAAAATAGTAGCAGTAGTAAAGGCAAAAATAGCAACGAAATAGTCATACCAATAGCGTAAACTTCCAAACTTGCCTGCCAGTCCAGTGCCTTGCATTACACCTCATCCCTGCCTATTGGCTCAAGGCTGCCTCCCAATTTTTCCCCTTCTTCCCCCTCTCTTTTTTGCACCCCACTGATGGTTCTTCATTGTGTTTGCTAACTTTTATGCCGTTCCTGAATTTATAGCGTGCAATTAAGGGCCGGGTGAGAGGGAGGCAATCTTTATGGAGGCCCTGGTGTTAGGAAATGCAGAGGCTTGGATCTCCGGGTCGGATATTTGGCAGGGAGAATGGTGGACGAAGAAAGGTGGCTGGTTTTTGGATGATCTGGTTGTTGTATCTCACTTTTTTGAGAGAGAGAGAGAGAGAGAGAGAGATGCAAGATCGATTGACGGTACGCGTAGTGAAAATGTATTACTGAAATCTGTCATAAACTGAATATAATAGCAGAATAGAGAGATTGCTTTGTTAATATAATTATTATTATTATTTTTATAATTATCATATTATTATTGTTATTATTATTATTATTATTATTATTATTATTATTATTATTATAATTATTATTATTATTATTCAGAAGTTGCATCCCCTTTTCCACGTGAGATTTATAATACTCCCTCCATTACATCCTTCACTAATATCACTCAGATTCATTAATTTGTTATTGCCACTACCAGACGATTTAATTCAGCCTTAATAGAAACCACTCCAAGTGAAACTTTTAAAATGTCGAAGGGGATGCATGTTTCAGCTACTTTTTTACCGTCTGAGTGAAGCTTGATAGTTTTATAGGCAGGATTTTAATTATTCATTTGGTCGGGATATTGGTTGTGTGTGTGTGTGTGTGTGTGTGTGTGTGTGTGTGTGAGAGAGAGAGAGAGAGAGAGAGAGAGAGAGAGAGAGAGCACCCGTCAATAAAAGCGCCTCTCTCCAATGCATCTGCTTATCAGTCGCTCACATTTAACGGCAAAGTTTGTTAATGTGTTTATGCTTAGTGGACCAGCATTTGAGTGGATTAGTAGCGTGCACTACAGCTTTGCGTGGGCGTGCGTGTAATTGCGTGCGAGCTGTGTTGAACGTGTGTGGGGATGGGGGTGTTTTTGTATGAGTGGGTGGGGGTGTTTGTGTGTTTGTGTGTGTGTGTGTGTGTGTGTGTGTGTGTGTGTGTGTGTGTGTGTGTGTGTGAGAGAGAGAGAGAGAGAGAGAGCGTGGATTACCTACATTACTTCTTTACGTGTACCGGTTTATATAACAGTGTGTGTGCGTGTTTGAGTATGCTTGCGTGTGTGTGAGTGTGTTTTATCCTCAACAGGGGTGTTTTTAATGCCAGTATGTGAGCGTGCCTGCTGGGTATGCTTGCTTGGTGCTAAATAATGCGAACCTCCCACTTTCAGACACAGGCACGGAAGGGAAAGTAGTTTGATGAAAGAAAATGAGTCAACTGGAAGGAAAGATTCATGTGGAATTCTGTGTCTCTTCATCCCTTGATCTGTTATTCCGTTTGCCTAACCTTCCATCCATTTACCTATCCATCTACTCATACATCACACCGTCCATCCATCCATCCATCCATTCATCCTTGCATCTGTCCATCCATCCACCCAACCACCTATTCATGCATTCATTGAAACGTAACAGATTGTCCCTTCGTCCAACATCCATCCATCCATCCATCCGTCCATCCATGCATCCATCCATTAATCCATCCATCCATCCATCCATCCATCAATTTATCCTTCCATCCATCCATCCATTCATCCATCCATCCACATAATATCTCTTACTCTCTCATCACCACACCTGCTCACCTCTCCCGAAGATGTAAACAAGAAGTGTTCTAAAAATAAAGCTTTAAAAATATCGAGAGAGAGAGAAAATAAAAAACTTACTCCGCGGGCATAAAGAATAAGTGAGTCATTAACTGCGAGAGAAAAATGAGGGTGTAATTAATAAGGATGCACACGCAGGTAAAGTGAACGCACCTGGGTCAATAGGTGTACATAACGAGGTGTACATGAAGTAGTGGGGTGTACGTGATGGGGTGTACGTGATGGGTGTTCTGTACGTGGTGGGGTGTACTTGATTGAATGTATATGGTGCATATAGTTGGGTGTGCCTGGTGGAGAGCACATGACGTTGTGTACGTGGTGAGGCATATGTGGCAGATTTACATGATGGGTGTACTTGACTGGGTGTACATGATGCGAGTATACCTGCTGGGGTGTACATGGCATGAGTTACACATGGTGGGGCGTACATGATATGCTTTACGTGACTTTTACTGTGAAAATGTTCGTATTCTTTAAAAAAGGCACATTGATCAAGTTATTCATGTACTTGACCATTCCATGGACCAAATTTTTCCATGACATAACCTTCCATGACTTGATCGTCCATGACCTGATCTTCCATGACCTTACCTTCCACCACCTGACCTTCCACTACCATACCTTCCATGACCTGACCTTCTTTTGCCATGACCTTCCATGACTAACCCTCCATAACCTGACCCATCCATGCCATGACCTATGACCTGGCTTTCTACGACGTGACCTTCCACGAATAAGCCTTCCATGACCTAATTCCTCCATGACCTGACTCGTTTAGGCTTCGACCCATAAATATTTGGAGCAATTTTACCAGCACTGAAATTTTCCTCAAGGCTGAGAAACATGGGAAATTGAGGTGTGATGATGATGATGATGGTGATGATGGTAGTAATCGTGCATGGGATTTTGATGATAACAGTGGTGGCGATAAGACTGGTTAAAAGTGATGATGATGATGATGGTGATGATAATGATCGTGATAGTGTTGGTGATACACACACACACACACACACACACACACACACACACACACACACACACACACACACACACACACACACACACACACACACACACACACACACACACGTCAAACTGCGTCTAAGCTAATATTACGGGGTAGGAGGGATGACGAAGACAGTGACTGACATTGAGGTGAATTGCCACCTTTCAGAATTAGGTATTCGGAGCCGCCATTTTCTGTTTTGGGGGTTTTAAAGTTCAGAGAGAGAGAGAGAGAGAGAGAGAGAGAGAGAGAGAGAGAGAGAGAGAGAGAGAATCAGGTTTATATTTCTTTCAGTTTAATTCCCTCATTGCAAGAGATCCCCATTTCTGTTGAACATCATAACACTGAAGAAACAAGCATTTATTCCTGAGTTATATCCATCCAAGTAATCAATAGTTTTTCCTTTTTGTTTGCCGTTTACTGTTTATTAGCTAAAGTCCCCCAGTCCATTCAGTACAGTGACGACTTGTATGTTTTATTTCTGTCGCAGCCACACGGCTTTATATAACTTTTGGGATATATATTGTAGAGGTGATTAGTAATGGCTTGGATTTTCTAAGAATGTTGTTGACAGTTTACTGAAGGCGATTTTTTTGTAACTACCAACAGTGTTCAGTGTGGTGTGACGTGCCTCGTAGCTCACGCTTTCTCACAAGGTAGAAAGTGCTCTCAAGTTTTAGTCCACAAGTAAAGGCTTAAGTTTTAATCCACAAGTAATGACTCAAGTTTTAGTCCACAAGGTTAAGACTTAAATTCTGGTCCATACGTAAATACTTATGTTTTAGTAAACAATTAAATACTCAAGTTTTAGTACACAGTTTAATACTCAAGTTCAAGTCCTCATGTAAAGACTCAAGCTTTAGTTCACAAGCAGAGATTAAAGATTTAGTCCACATGTAAAGACTCAAGTTTTCCGTTCTTAAACCAAGAGTTTTTGTTTTTTTCACCCCATAAACCAAGACTCTTTAGTAGTTTAAAGTTCATTGTCCAAAATAATAAATGACAGTAGTGGAGTTAAAACCCATACAGTTCAGTTCAACATTTCACAGTCTGACTTTTAAATCGTAATAGTTCACAGTTGTGCCGACCACGTCCCTTTAGTTCACGGTCCTACGGGGTACGATACCAAAGTTAAAAAGTTGAAAGTGGACGCGTTGCAGTAGTCGACAATTTTAGCAGCCACTGGTGCGCATTTCGAATTGTTTTCTCGTTCGCTTGAGATACTCCGCAACACCTCTTACAAGGCGAATTATTTTGCATATTACGCTTTGCTTTCCTTGTCTGTTATTTAAAAGGATTTATTTTGCATATTACATGTTGGTTTCTTTGTTTCCACTGTATTCTGCATTTAACATTCCAGCATTCCAACATTCCTTATTCCATCATTCCATCATTTCAGTATTCCATATTCCAACATTCCAGTATCAGCATTCCGGCACTAACATTCCAGCATTCCAGCCCTACACATATTCCGCATTCTATACGCTCTTCCACTAGTTCAACGCAGCGACATTCCAGAGTAGCGCTGTGTGGGTCTGCTAGTGTAACAGTGGGTAGTGTGAGAGAGCTTTTGTGTTTCATCGTGGCAGGGCGGGGGAGCGAGGAGAGATAAGGCAGTCCTGCGTGGAGCGAGTCACCTGGGGGGGATAGGGGGACGGGTGGATAGTAGGGATGAGTTGAGAAGAGGGACTGTAGGGCGAGGTGGGACGAGAAGGAATTGAGGAGGGATAGGGTACGGTAGTGTGGTGTGGAATGAGTCACCTGGAGGGGATAGGGGGGACTGGGGGATAGCAGGAATGAGATGAGAAGAGAGATTGCAGGACGAGGTGGGATGAGATGAGATCGAGGTGGGATGGGATAAGACAGGGTGGTGTGGAGTGAGTCACAGGGGGGGGGGGATAGGTGAATACGGGGCTCAGGGGGACAGAAGAACAAAGGGGACGAGGGGACAGTAGTACGAGATAGGCAGTAAATCGAGTTAGAATGAAAGGATGAGGAATAAGGTGGAGTGAGAAGAGGAGCAAGAGAGGAGCGAAAGAGGAAGTGGAATGAGGTGGGATAGTGAGACGATATGAGATAGAAGTATGAGGAGAACAGCGCAACGTGGTGGAATGAAAGGACGAGAAGAGATAAGGCAGAGCGAGAGGAGGGAGGAGATAGATGAGAGGATGGGGAGGAGCGAAAAACGAGAGGATAGGGTTGAGCGAAAGGAGGGCGAGAGGGAATAGCAAGAAAAGCTGGCATAGGAACGGAGGAGGAGGAAGGGAGTGAAGAAATATAGGCTTGCGTTTTATAGTGGAGAGAGAGAGAGAGAGAGAGAGAGAGAGAGAGAGAGAGAAACTACGAAAGATAACCCTCAAACAAGAACGTACAACATCCTATCGTACCCAGCCTCAACGCAGGGCCCATTCGACCAAAAGCTCAGGTGTCCTAATAATAATTTCCTCCACGGGGTATGCATCTCCTAAAAGCTGCCCATGGATGAACCGAACGCCAGATCCATAAGTCAATATCGAACGAGCTCCTTCATTATCTCGTAAAAGCAGGATTCCCTTCACGGAGGCTCAAAAGTCAAGCAATCTAGCGGAGAGGCTGGTAATGAGTCTCTGGTGTGAGTCTCTGATATCGGGCAGAGGGTAAAAATAAGTGAGGGTGTTGTTTTTCGGCTTTTTTTCTGGGTGCAGCGATTACAGTTGGGATATTAGGTTAGGGTGTTGATGATTATGATGGTGATAGAGGTGGTTGTGGTGATGATGATATTGATGATGAGTGACAAAAATTAAGAAAAGGAAGAACTGTTTGATGGTGGTGATGATGACGTTGTTAATGGTGGTGATTATTAAAATAAAAAAAATAGTGGGAGTGGATAACGATGATGATGATGATGGCTATGTTACTGATGATAATGAAGAGGATGATGGTGATTATGATGGAGAATGAGAGACTGAATAAAACAGAGAATATATGAAATTATGGCTGAGAGGAGAAGTGGAAAGAGAGAGAGACAGGATAACAGAGAAGGTAATTATCTGGTGTGAATCTGATATCGAGGAGAAAGTAAAAGTAAAAGAATGGGATATTTTAATTTGTGTGGCTAGCTGGTGTGATTAGAAGCGGGACTGAGATGATGATGATGATGATGGTGATTCTTGAAATTGTTAAGATGATGATGACTTTATTTATTAATTTTGAGATGATGATGATGATGATACTTTTGGCCATAAAGAGAGAATGGAGTGGGGACCAGGATTCGGATAATAATGATAATGAATGAACAATGGTATAACTGTGTGTATAAGATCTGACTGACTGGAAGATGTTAGCTTCAAGGTAGATAACGAGACGAATGGCCAGTGTATATAAGTATGTGTGTATATGGTAAAGATAAATGGATGATGTAAGATAAGGAGAAGGATTAGGTTTCGTGTGTGTGTGTGTGTGTGTGTGTGTGTGTGTGTGTGTGTGTGTGTGTGTGTATGTGTGTATCTGGTGGTTGTCTTGAGCCACTGATGTGCGCCTCCTGATAATGCCTCACTGTCTCGCTCCCAGGCAGATTTACTGGAGAGAGAGAGAGAGAGAGAGAGAGAGAGAGAGAGAGAGAGAGAGAGAGAGAGAGAGAGAGAGAATTTACATGTTAATATTATCGCCAAACGATTTTACTCATTTTAGGAGTTACTTCCCGTTCCTACATAGTTAATACATTGAGAATTCAGTCATACACACACACACACACACACACACACACACACACACACACACACACACAGAGGCCCCTTCCCTACACACAACCAGGAAGGGGAGCGGTGCCCTTAAATTGCATAATGAATTTTGTGTTGAAATATTGGTTTCTCTTCCCTTCCTCTACCCTTTATTCCTTTTCCTATCCTTCTTCCAAGCTTTATTACTCTGCCACCTATTCTCTCTCTCTCTCTCTCTCTCTCTCTCTCTTTAAATCTGGTCAACCCAAAACGAGCAAATATGATAAGGGGGAGGGGGGGCCTGGTCTGTGTGGCTGCCTGCTGTAATATTTGCGTTCTTTTGTGGCTGTGTGTGTGTGTGTGTGTGTGTGTGTGTGTGTGTGTGTGTGTGTGTGTGTGTGTGTGTTTGTTTGTGTGTGTCTAATTATTTTTCATACCAGTTTGTATGTGTTGGAATCTCTGTACGTAATAGGGGAGTTCAAAACACACACACACACACACACACACACACACACACACACACACACACACACACACACACACACACACACACACACACACATTCATGTCTACACGCAAATCCACACATGAATATAGATGCCTGAATGTCTTAGTGCCACTGCATGCCTGTGTCTGTGTGTGCGTATGTGCATGTATGTGGATTTGCGCGCATGTAGCTGAGAGAGAGAGAGAGAGAGAGAGAGAGAGAGAGAGAGAGAAAGTGTTTGTGTGTGTGTCTCTGTGTGTCTGTGTATGTGAACAATGTTTTGCTTCTTATGTGCGTGTGCAGGTGTTTGCTTATGAACTGTGATAATCCTCCTCCTCCTCCTCCTCCTCCTTCTCCTCCTCCTCCTCCTCCTCCTCCTTCTCCTCCTCCTCCTCCTCCTCCTCCTCCTCTTCTTCCTCCTCCTCCTCCTCCTCCTTCGTATCAGTGATCATGATGTATGCCTCACCCAAACCTCGCCCTCCCTCTCACGAACTAATATGAATAACCTTAACATCTATCAGGGTCCGGAGAGAGAGAGAGAGAGAGAGAGAGAGAGAGAGAGAGAGAGAGAGAGAGAGAGAGAGAGAGAGAGAGAGAGAGAGAGAGAGAGAGAGAGAGAGAGAGAGAGAGAGAGAGAGAGAGGGGGGGGAGAAAAAGATAGGTGATATATAGGTAGGTAGGTAGGTAGTGAGAGAGAGAGAGAGAGAGAGAGAGAGAGAGAGAGAGAGAGAGAGAGAGATGGATGGATCCCAGGGACTTTGAGAAAATTGATGATGAAAGAGAAAGAGGGAAAAAGAGGAAGGAATATGAGAAATGGCGCGAGGGAGATGGAGGGGTGGAGAAGAGAGGGAGGAAGGCAGGGAGAATCTGTCTTGCTAAATATAAATGTTCATAAATAGTAAGAATAAAAATACACGTCTCGGATTTACGAGGATTACGTCTGATGGCGATAAAAATAGAAAGAGCGTGATATTTTGTTTGGTATAAAAATTACTCCACCATTCAAACGTGCAGACACAAGTAATCCGGAAAAAATATATATATGACAGTAAAAAGATAACGACAAGAATGACCGTTGAACTAGCAGCAGAAGTAGTGGTAGTAGTAGTAGTAGTAGTAGTAGTAAGCCATCATCATCCATTTTGGTGATAGGGAGGGAGCTGTACTTAAATATAAAAACCCTCCCTCCTAATTGCTACAAAGTCAGGTCAGATTTTTAAGGTGAATATGAACACAGGACGGTAATGAGAAAAAGGCGAAAAAAAAAAAAATCCCACTTTCGTTCGACCTAACTCACCTCAAGCACGGAAACTGGTAAAAAAAAAAAAAGTGTGGGAGGGAGACGAATACATGTTAAGCATTACTTTATGGAGGGGTTGAAAGAACTCCCCCTCTCACCCCCTCTAAATCAGCTCAGATATGCAAACACTAAGCCAGTCAAAATAATTTTCCACCATTCAGTAAGAAGGTCAATTAATAAGCTGTGATTCCAGTAAGAACAGCCTATTAATCCTTGTATTTTAGGGTTATAACTAATACTCTTCCCTTAAGAAAACGAAAAGTTAGTCCTTAAAATAACTCGTCTAAAGGAATCAAGAATCATGATAATAATAGTCTTACCAAACTGAAGGAATCGCATAAATCGCTTCTTTAGTTTTCACATGCTGAATAGAAAACCGTTTAGCCAAAGTAAGAACACTGTAAAAGCCAGTCCATCACTCCACCTGAGCCACCTCAAGCACGCAAGCCCTCAGGTAAAGCCAGTGTGGGTAATTGTCCAACATAACCAGGCATATTCGTAAACTGCAAGCACCGGGGAGCGTCGTCCAAGTGGGCAAGATGGGTACTAATCGCTTTTTACTGGGCGCGCTGAGCTGGATTTGAGGAGGAATAATCGTTGGATGGTGTGTTGGGGTGAGAGAGAGAGAGAGAGAGAGAGAGAGAGAGAGAGAGAGAGAGAGAGAGAGAGAGAGGTGCCAGACTGGGTTAAAACTGGAAATTATAGTGATATAAAAGTGGAGGGAAAAAAAAAAGTGAGTGAAGAAGGACGAGAAGAAGAGGGAAGGAAGTAAAGAAGGAGGAGGGGGAGAAAAGGAGAAGGTGGCGAGGATATGTGAGAGAGAGAGAGAGAGAGAGAGAGAGAGAGAGAGAGAGAGAGAGAGAGAGAGAGAGAGAGAGAGAGAGAGAGAGTGCTCAAGACAGGTCAGAACTGGGTTAAAACTGGAATTTATATGCTAGTGATAAACATGGGAGTGGGAGAGACGGTGCACAAAGAAGGAAGGAGAAAAAGCAGAGGGGGAGGAGAGAAAAAATAGGAACTGGAGGGAAAGAAGTTATGAGGGAGGGATGAGAGAGAAGAAGGAGGGGAGAAGAAGAAAGAAAGAAAGAAAAACAGAGGAGACAAAGGAGAGATAGCTAGACAGAGAAATGGAGAAAACAGTATATGAAGAAAAATGGAGAGAGAGAGAGAGAGAGAGAGAGAAGCCAGACAGACAGACAGATATAGGGCGAGAGATACATAATTGGGATGCGCCAGACAAAAAGGTGAAATTTTATGATGTGAAAGAAAGAGGCGATTGAATAAAAAATTACCCCAATCATCAAACACATCCAGACTGATTGGAAACGAGTGTCATGTGAAAAGTTAAAACAGATATGTGTGTTATTAGGACAGAGTTAATTGGTGATTGGGAAAGGATATTTTACCTTGGTGAATGATTCCTGCTGAGAGAGAGAGAGAGAGAGAGAGAGAGAGAGAGAGAGAGAGAGAGAGAGAAGAAAGAAGAAAAAAAGATATATTCATGAAAGAAGGGAATGAGAGAAGTACGCCTTAGGGTCAAATCCAAGCTTTTCATACCCAACAATTGCAACGTTAAGGCTTTTTTTTCTCAGCCTGATAATCTTGCTAATTATTCCCTGGAGTCCTTATACCCCAGGTCCTGCCTCACTCCCACAGGTCAGGACTTATTTATTTATTTTTCCCCTGGCCAAGTAGTGCAATTATGACTTCTGATAAAGAGGTTGATCCTTGGGTTCTCAAGTTTGGTTTTCCTGTTTGCGAGTTGAGTCTGGAGGCCACATCCCTTATACTCTATTTACGTCGTATGCCTTTTTTTTATGAACTTATCCTATGGTTTTTCATTGTTATTGTGGTTTATATTGCTAGTTCACTACTCATGTCTTTCTTCACCGATTCATTCGTCATTGTTATTCATGTTCACTGTCATTTGTGCTTTTAGGTACCCTTTATAGAATTCTTTCCTTTTGCCACACATCAGCCACTGTAGTAAAAAACAGGGATACGTATTACAAGCAACATTTTTTCATTTTCTGTTTTGATTAACATTCTTCGTTCTACATTTCATTTCACGTTTTCAGTGCCGCCTGCCGTCTGTTCACGTAATTTTATTGATTTACCAATATTTGTTCATACATTTTCTCATGTATATTTTATTTTTCATTTCCTTCTTTGCATGGGAGCTTGCGTGAATACAGCATGGTCTTATTCCTTCTATCTATGGACAAATAATTACATAGTCCTTC
>NC_137044.1:15304230-15316730 GCF_032717465.1 Coenobita brevimanus
AATTTGACGAAAAAAAGGTGGAAAGACGGTGAGGGAGTGATGGGCAGGGCCAGATGAGAAAACTTTGGTTCACCCCCCCCTTGCACACACACACACACACACACACACACACACACACACACACACACACACACACACACACACACACACACACACACACACACACACACACACACACACACACACACACACACACACACACACACACACACACACACACAGTTCCCCTCCCACCTTATCTCATCTCGTCCTTGCTTCTTTCTCCTCCTCCTTCCCTCATGGCCCTCCCACACACATTCTCTCTCTCTCTCTCTCTCTCTCTCTCTCTCTCTCTCTCCCATCCCACACACTCAATTTGTCTCTCTGCCTTTTGCTCCTCTCTTCCCATCATTTGTCTGTCTGTCTGCCTGCCTGCCTGTCTCTTTGGTGTTATGTGTAGTTTCTGTGTGTGTGTGTGTGTGTGTGTGTGTGTGTGTGTGTGTGTGTGTGTGGTTGTCTGTCTGCCTGTTTGTTTCTTTAGTTGGTGATATGTTTGGCTTGTGTCTGCTTTTTTTTTTTTTTTTTTGCATATTTTGTTGCTTTTTTTCTATCTTTGCTTAGCTGTTTGTCTGGTTTCCCTCCGTCTCTGTGTTTTTCTCTTCTTGTTTGGCTTTGTATTTGTCTGCTTGTCTTGCCTCTGTGTTTGGATTTGAATGGCTCCGATTGATTTTAACCATTTCATTCTGAAGTATATTCACAGAACCTAAACGACACGCCTCTTAAACCGCACCTGACTCTCGTTCGTTTGAGAGAGAGAGAGAGAGAGAGAGAGAGAGAGAGAGAGAGAGAGAGAGAGAGAGAGAGAGAGATTAAGACTCAAGTATGATAAGGAAGACTAATATTAAGATCCAAGTTTATCCCCGTGTCCACGTAGTCTTCGTGTTTAATCTCTTCGTGGTAGAGAGAGAGAGAGAGAGAGAGAGAGAGAGAGATTTAACCACTGGAATATCATGCATGAAAATGATACATAGATAACTAGAGAGATAGATAGATAGATTGTTTAACTGAGAAAGTGAAAGAGGCAGACAGAGAGAGACAGAGACAAAGACCGAGACCAAGAATATTACCAAGGTGCTTTCTTCCCTAGGGCGAGAAGTAAGCAGTCCGGGCCTAATTAATGTGTATTCCCGCAGCGAGACCATTAAGCCGAGAATTTATAGGCATTTGCGTGCATGTGGGATGAGGCAGACTCGCACGATGAAGTTAGCTGCTCCGGGATTGTGGGGCCAGATGGGGAATTTTAGCTTCGGTGTTTGGAGAGGGACGCCTTCGTGTGGTGGTACCGATTTAACTAGGCGGATCCACTGCCTTCTTGCTGTGACACTGATATTACTAGGTGTCTTCACTGCCTGGTTATTCAGACGTCCCTTGAGTACTTTCCTGTTCCCCAAAAAGGAGTATAGTGGACTGGAAAAGGGTAGTTTAAGCCAGCAGTCCACTGGGTTCACAGTGCAGATGAAACTGGGCAGGAGCAGCAACGATGACGGGCTTTTTAAAGTTATTTTTGCCCCCTCCAGACGATTTTATTCGGCTTGACGTCTTGTTTTGGTTAATTTTTGCTACTTCTAGATGATTTTATGATCCTTATGAGATGCCTTTTGTTAATGAAGTCTGTATGTAAACCCACTGTCTTGAAGTTTCCCGAATGGAATAATCTATTGGTAGGAATAATTTAGTAAAAAAAAAATAAGTTACTGGTTTAGGAATGGTTAAAGCGAGAATATATAGGTATTTGCGTGCATGTGGAATGAGGATGAGTGGGAGGTGGAGTTTGCTGGCTTGGAGTGTGAGAGCAGCTGGGGACTTCTGTCTCGTTTTTTATTAATGCATGCTACCCCTCGACGAATGTGTGAGTGATTAAAAGAATTATGGAAAGAAATATATAGGCATTGTAGTGCATGAGTGAATCTCGCTGGATGGAGGTAACTGATCAGGATTGTAGGACCAAATTTCCAGTTTTGTCTCCTTGAAGAATAGGAAAATCGTTTGGTGTTGGTGAGACATAAAAATCGCCTTAAGGTTGTCGGAAATGTAAAATGGAAGAGTACGGAAGTTATTAGGAAAATGTTTAAATCCTTTCCCCTAATCTTGTCAGTACGATGATGTGTAGTTTAAGGTGAGAGAGAGAGAGAGAGAGAGAGAGAGAGAGAGAGAGAGAGAGACTTTAGCTTACCATGAATGATCATGTTTGGAGAAACAACTTTATTACTGCGGCCAACGGTATTAATATCCCTAGTGTAGTCTGTTATGTGAAGATTGATAGGTAGAAATTGATAGATAAGTAGAAAGAGGTAAATAGGTAGATGTAGATAGATAGGTAGTTAATACATAGAGAGAGTCAGAAAAAGTCCGCTACTGAGTCAATGTCAAAAAAAAAAAGGAAAAAAAACTCTTGTATCGAGCCACCCCAACAGCTATGGCCACTTAACCTTCTCCCTCTCCTCTCTCGGCCCCCCTACCCTGCCCCGTCCCCTCAGCCCCGCATTCTCCCCGCCCCCGCCCCTCTTTCTCTCGGCCCCCCATCAAAATCCCATCAATAATCCGGGCCGAAGCCAGAGCCAACACAGGGGAAACGGAGCTGTCGGCTGTGACGGACAACCTTCATTAATTCTGAGGAAGTCTTAACCCCAACGCGGCCTCTCACACTGTGTATATATATAAATCTTTTCACGACACTGGAAAAGGTACATCTGTTTTAATGTGTGTGTGTGTGTGTGAGGGGGGTGTTGTGGCTGTGTGTGTGTGTGTGTGTGTGTGTGTGTGTGTGTGTGTGTGTGTGTGTGAAGCATGAGTTATGGGCATGTATATTTGTGGTTGCTCCTCCTGTGTGTGTGTGTGTGTGTGTGTGTGTGTGAAGCATGAGTTATGGGCATGTATATTTGTGGTTGCTCCTCCTGTGTGTGTGTGTGTGTGTGTGTGTGTGTGTGTGTGTGTGTGTGTGTGACGATTCTTAATTATGCTCCTGTGTGCTAGTCATTAACTAGGACAGCGTATATGAGTGAGGTGAAAGAGGATAGGGATAGTCAAGAGACCGAGGATAAGGTGAAGGGTGGTGGAAAGGTATATGAATGAAAGAGGTGTGAGTTGGAGAAAGGGCGACCTGATGGCAGAGGACTGGGTGGCGTGGAGCGATTTGTTTGTGGTCATCACCTTCCGGATTCAAGGCGTCTTGCTATTGATAGATACATGGATATATAGAGAAATAAATTGTCCATTCTCATCTTCAGTGCGGAGCCGTATCAAAGATTAACGTTGGAATCTGGAGCTAGTCACGAAGCAGTGCAATGGAAGGTTACAGAGTATGAGAGCAGTGTAGTGGTATTTACTTGTTAAGTGTTTGAGTAAGCGGTAAAATTGGAGGTGTAGATAAGTGTTTTCTAAGTAGTCAATATAGAAATTAAAAGTGAGTGGTATTGTGACATTTTAAGTAGCATAAGTAATAATGAAATTGCAATTGATGTGAGTAATTGTGCATATTGGAGTGTGGGAACAGGGCAGCGGGGAAGGAGTGACTGCACACTTGGCGGTAATGGACATGAGGGTTCTGCGGTAAAAGCCTGGCTAAGGGGAAGGAGGCGAGTGAGGGGAAAAGTGCGGATAAAGAGAGGGGAAGAGGGGAACGTATGTAAGCAGTTAATTGACAAAGGCCATTAGTACGTGTGGAAAAGTGCTGGCCGTGATGGAAGGCCCCGAGCTGGCTCATCTTCGCACTTTCTCTGTATTTCTGTTTGTTGATTTCTTGGCGATTTCTGGATGATTCTCTCTCTCTCTCTCTCTCTCTCTCTCTCTCTCTCTCTCTCTCTCATTGTTTGTTTTTTCTTCTTGCCTTTCTCCTTTCTCCTCCTAATCATGGTTTCGTCATATCTTTATTGTATTGCTCTCTTCGTCCCTTTCTCATTTCCTTTTCCTTTCCTGTATTTCCTTATTCATGTTCCTTAACCTTTCTCTTTTTTTTCTCCTTTCTCCTTTTCTTCTTTTCAGCGTTTTTCTCTTTCTCCATTCTCCTAACCCTTTCCTTTCTCCTCTCTCTTTTTCTTCCTCTCCTTCTCTTTCCTTTCGCTTTCCTTGATAATTCTCCTCCTTCTGCATTCTCTTAATTCCTTCTTCCACTTCTCATACTTCTTCATGTTCTCCTTCCTCTTCTTCGTTCTTTGTTCTCCTTCTTCCGCGTTTATTCTCTCTCTCTCTCTCTCTCTCTCTCTCTCTCTCTCTCTCTCTCTCTCTCTCTCTCTCTCATCCTTCGTCAATTTTTTCCCCTTCTCTCTTTTTTCTCAACTCTTCATTATTCTCTCCCCTTCATTATTTTCTTCTGCTTCCGCCTTTCGTCTCTTTAATTCGTCATCCTCCTACTTTCCTCTCTTCCCTTCTTCCACTTCCCGTTCTTTAATCTTTTTCTTTTCTCTTCGTCTCCCTTCCCCCATTTTCCTTTCCTTTTTTCTTATGCTTCTTTTTCTTTCCTTCTTTTTCTTTGCATCTCTTCTTTTTCTTTTTCTATTCAATTTTTTGTTTGTCCTATTAATTCACTTCTCGTTTTTCTTTCCCATCTTAACCTTCACACTTTCTGTGTTCCGTCATAAATTATCTTTCCTCCTCCTCCTCCTCCTCCCACTGATTATGTTCTCTACTTCCGCTTCGCTTCTGAGTTTGTACTGGGATTCTTTTAACTAACTTTCATCCCTCTAATTTCCTCTCTCTCTCTCTCTCTCTCCTGAACTTTCCTTTAGTAGCTTATGTGAACTTTGTCTCTCTTTTACCTCTCTCTGTCTCTCTCTCTCTGTTTTCCCTTCCTTTATTTCCACCTCGTTTCCTTCACAACTTCCTGCGTTATAAGAAGGGGAAAAGGATAATGCCATGTGTGTGTGTGTGTGTGTGTGTGTGTGTGTGTGTGTGTGTGTGTGTGTGTGTGTGTGTGTGTGTGTGTGTGTGTGTGTGTGTTTTCCTCTCTTTCCTCTGTTGGCTTCTCATCTGTTCTCATTCTTCTAATTCTTTTCTACTGTCTCTGCCTCTTCCTTTTCATTCCCCTCTCCCCCTGTCTTTCCTTCTTTCTCTTCCTGCCCTTTCCGCCTTCTTTTCTCCCTTCCCCTCTTCCTCCCTTCCTTGGTCTCTGTCATTCCTTACCTGTTTTTGTACCTCTTCTTACTCTCCCTTTCCCTCTCCCTTTCATTTCCCTTCCCCCCACCCTTCCTGTCCTTCTCTTCCTCAACTTTGCTCCTCCTCCTCCTCCTCCTCCTCCTCCTCCTCCTCACAATCTTGACCGCCAAAATCCCCCACAAGTCCACCAATTAATTACCTTCCCTCCCCTCCCTCCCTCCCTCCTTCCCCTTCCCTCCCTTTCCCTACACTTTCTTCCCTTTCCTTTCCCCTCTCCTTCTCTGTCTCCTTGCTCCACTGACCTCTACATTCCTTCATCTACTACACTTCCCTCTTACTTTCTTCTCTCTTACTTTCTTCCTTTGACTCCCCTTCTTCCTTCCACTTCCCTCCTCTTTATTCGTTCTCCTCCTCCAGTTCCTTTCTTTTTGCCTCTTCTACCTCCATGCTCCACTTCCCTCCTTCCCTCCACCTTTTCCCTTCATTTCACTCATTTCCCCCCATTTCTCTCCGCAGCTTCCCTCGCTTTCCTCCAGTTCCTCCTCTTTTCTCCCTTTTCCATCTTGTTTATTCTCTCTCTCTCTCTCTCTCTCTCTCTCTCTCCCTCTGTCTGTCTGTCTGTCTGTCTGTCTGTCTGTCTGTCTGTCTGTCTGTCTGTCTCTCTCTCTCTCGCTTACCTGGTCCCCTGTTACAATGATTCCTCAAAAGCGACAGGTGGAAGGAAGCAGGAGGGATGGAGAGAATGGAGAGAGGGAGGGGGAGGGTTGGAGAGAAAGAAGAGAGGGAGGGGGAGGGATGGAGAGATAGGAGAGAGGGAGGGAGAGGGAATGAGGAGGAAGTGAGGGAAAAAAGAGGGAGGGGGAAGGAAGAGGGATGGAAGGAAATGAAAGAGGAAAGGAGGGAGGAGAGGGAAGGAGAAGGAAGAGTGATGGAGAGAAAAAAAGAGGAAAGGGTGGGCGGAGGAAGAGTGGAGAGAGAGAGAGAGAGAGAGAGAGAGAGAGAGAGAGAGAGAGAGAGAGAATGTCTTTGTTGTAATCTGGGATGGCCTGAGACAAGAGAGACACAGGTGCTCGAGGAGAGAGATTTTACCTGCCAGGATCTGTCTATTGGAGGAAAGAGAGAGACAGGACTGGAGGGAGGGAAGATGGAGAAAAAGAGACGGGCGGAGGAGAAAGGGCGGGAGGGAAGATGGAGAAAAAGAGGAGGGAGGGAGTTTCAGTGACTTTGGAAGATTGGAAGAAAAATGAGTATGTGAATGTGGGGTGTATTGTGTGGAAGACTGAAAATAGATAGAGAGACTGGAAAGACTTGATAGATAGATAGATAGACGGATCGATAGAGAGAGGAGGGGAGAGAGGTGGAGGGGTAGGAACATTTGTGGCCTTGGGAGAGGGGAAAGAAACCCAAGAGGGAAGACGGAATTGGAATTTAGTTGTGTCGTTTGGGAGACGAGAAGAAACGTAAGATTGGTGGAGAGAGAAAAAGAGAGAGAGAGAGAGAGAGAGAGAGAGAGTGTGTGTGTGTTTGTGTGTGTGTGTGTGTGTTAGGGTGGCGTTGTATCGTAAAGTGTGAGATAAGACGAAGGGAAGAAATTGAGGAGTTGGAATCTGGGTGGCTGGTCGCTTTACAGGGAAGGAAAGGATGGGGAAACAGGAGAAAAAGTGATAAGAAAAGGAGGATGAGAGAGGGAAGAAACTAGAAGAAGGTAGAGAAGAAAAAAAGGCTGAGGGACGAAAGGAGGGATGGAAGAAACGAAAATATAAAGGGAGGAAGGTAGGGGAGAAGGAGAATGAAATATCAAAAAAGGTAGAAAGTAGGATGGAAATGAAAGAAGGGTAGAAAGAAATAAGGAAGGGCTGAAGGATGGATGGAAGGATGGAGGAAGTGGAGAAGAATGATGAATCGGAAACAGTGAAGGGAGAAACAAATGAATACATGATGGAAACAAAAAGGGGAGGAAGAAAAAAGAAAAGAAATGGTAAGAGAAGAAAATTATAAAGGTAAAATAGAGCAACAGAAAAAAAAAAAAGATTGCGAAAGTATGAGTAGCGATGGTTGAATTAAGGAGAAAAGAAGAAAGGGAAAGGGGTGGGAGAGGAACCAGAGCGACAAAGTAAGGATAAAGGGAGGAAAAATAAAGATACTAAGAAGGGAGGATGGGAGGAGGGAGGAAGGAAAGAGGTGGGAAATGGGAAGGAAGGGAAGCTGTAGAGGAAAAGAAGACAGACCGAAAGCAAATTAAGGAAAGGAAGAAAGAGAGAGGTACGTAAAAGAGGGATCGCAGGAAGGAAGAAGACTGGAAGGAGAGAATGGAGAAAGAGAAGAAACAATGGACTGAAAGAATAACGAAAAAAGAAATAACGTAGAAGGATAACAATGTGATGGATAAAGAAAGAAGACAAAGAGTGAGATAAAATGAAATCTGAGAAATATGTGAGAGGGGTAGAGCATTCAATAACTAGGAAAATAATGGCGAGAGAGAGAGAGAGAGAGAGAGTGGAAAACAAAACGTACAACTAGAAATTAAAAAAAAAAGAACGGAACAGTCGGATAGGCTTGCTCTCAGAAACGAAGAAAAAGAAAAAAGAAAAATAGAGAAAAAAAGCGAAGGATGGAAGGAAGGGGAGCGAGGTAAAAGGAGACTGAGAAAAGAGAGATAGAGAAACATAGCTTCAAATTGGCTTGGAGAGAGAGAGAGAGAGAGAGAGAGAGAGAGTTACCAGATAAATTAAGGCGAAATGGCATAATCACATTTTTTTAACAAGCTTTCTACACTACCAGTCCAAAATTATACCTTCCTTCCTTCCCTCCATAAATCTGTCAGTAACACAGTCTTCTCGCTTTCCTATTTAATTAATTCACTAGTCATAATAACGTAGATCAGCCAAGTACTTTAGGATAATTTGTGGAATTAACACATTTTTAGCTAGCTTCCTAAACTACAAAGTCAGTGTTCGACCATCTCCCCGTCTGCAAATCACATTGTTAATATCAGTGTAGTGTAATATAAACCTTTTGGAATAGTCTCATAATCTGTACTCCTTAATTCTACCTTCCAACGTTGGGTGAGAGAAAGACACAGGTTAGAGCTTGAATTCTTTTTTTTAGCGTTTCGTTCTACACACAACCCACATTCAATCTCTCTCACCCAACATTTCCACTTGTAATGGATCATCTTCTACCTTCCTAAATCTGTCAGAGCACCCACTAATTTAGCCTCTCAACCAGTTATTTATTCCACTAGTTTTAATAAAGCGTCAGTAACTTAGTCACGAAATTGAGGATAATTCGCTTAGCTAATCACATTTTTCGAGAAGAGTCCTGAGCTACCCGTGGAGAGCTACCCCCCCCTCCCCTCCTCCCTCCATATCCCTCCCACCTCGTCGCTGATTGGCTGGCGACTTCAACTCACCCGAGATGTTTACTTCCTGGAGAATTTTAACTTGCTCTTTAATCTCTAAGTCATTTAAACTCCCTCAAGTACATTTAAAATACGGTACTACTGTGGTATTTAACTAGTGAGTGGCGCAGGATGAATGGCGATAATTCTTACTTGTTGAATTGCTGCGATTTTTGAGATCTGAAGATGCAGTGTACAGGATGGGGTTCTGAAGGTGTTTTCGCTGTTTTTCTTGCTTTACCTGTGTTTCTACTATCGTATACTAAGACAGTGGGGTGTATTTAGGGCTATTCTTCCGAAATCATTATCACCACGTTGGTTTAGGAGACACAGTTTGATCGGAACATTGAAAATATATCGACATGCAACGGGGTGGTGGTGGGTATGTGAGGTCGAGAGAACAGCCTCCTAACTACACCGGGGGCATCGTCGTCGTCGGTCACTCACGTGTTACCTTGTGTGTGAAGTGGTCGCTGCTCTCGCCGCCGATTCATTTCTCACAGTAACGTGAGTATTTTATTACAGTATTACACCGATATGGTTTTATAAGTTCAAGACTGTGCCTGGACGAAGGATTACATAGGAAATAATGTAGAAATATGCGGAGAATTTGACATTAAGTTAGAGATTAGACCGGCTGCTCCAGGTGACACAGGAGACGGCAGGAATGCGTACCGCGTTAGTTTACTCATTACATCTGTCTGTTCCCTTGTGGGTTGCTTATATCGTTTTAACATCGGCATAGGTTGTAATGACTAACATATACGAGAATCCATAGATACAGTAGGCAGGATAGATCGCTAAAGTTAGATTACGACTTGTGGAGGTAACTGGGGAGGGGCTTCCTCACGCGGTTGGACCTACCTTGCTGGGCAACTATGGCGTCTGGTTATACTGACACCTCTCAACTCCTTCCCTATACTCTGAAAGGAGGATAGTGGACTGCAGGAGGGAGCAGCTTTAGCATGCCATCAGCAGAGTTCACATTTGGATGATCCACGAGCTAAACAAACAACTACTACTGTTATATCCTCTCCAAAGCCACCCCGGAATACGACTTAAATAACAACGATATATGATGTAAATATTCAAACAGCATCAATGCCGAGAGTGCTGGGCCGCTGTATTGACCTCATTAGTAGATTGCAATACAGTTTATCATTTCGTACGCTCTAGTGAAGGAGGAGACACGAGGTGGATGGAGGGACGCGGAGTGAGGAAGGAGACACGAGGTGGATGAAGGGACGGGAGTAGGGAAACACGAGGTGGATGGAGGTAGGGGAAGTAGGGGAGGAGGGGAGGGGGTGCGCAAAGAGGAACAGCCACCCCCCCCCACTCCCCACCCCATGTAGCAGGCAGGGGTTACAGGGTATGCGTGTTCCTTATCAGCGTCATCGAGATTTTTTATTATCGTGATGTTGCGTGTAAATATGACTGATTTTCGGACATATTACTTCCATTTGGTAATTTATCGGTGTATCAGCCAACTTGTCTGTTATTGATGGCTGGTATTTAGGGGTAATTTAACAATTTACCCCCCACCCCTCTCTCTCTTTCTCTGTTCCACACCAGTCTTCAGAAACCGTGCATGCGAAAATAAGTTTGTTTTCTGAGGACGTGAAAAGTTCATGAGAATTGGACTTACAGATTCACGGTGGACATTAATTATTCTGGTTACCTAATGGAGAGAGAGAGAGAGAGAGAGAGAGAGAGAGAGAGAGGAGTGTGTGTGTGTGTGTGTGTGTGTGTGTGTGTGTGTGTGTGTGTGTGTGTGTGTGTGTGTGTGTGTGTGTGTACTTCACTCTTTAGTATGGTCACAACTATTTGGCTAACGAAGGGCGGGTTTATTAATTCAATTAGAGACCTTTTGGTAAATTAATTGGTTAAAAATTATTCCTATCTCGCTGACAGAGAGAGATGCATCGTGCTCCTTAATTAAATTCTCCTTTATAGCATCCGATCTCGAATAAAAAAAAGAATACTAGTAAGTCATAGTAAGAAGACTGGCCCACTGAATTTGATGACGTGCTGTGTAATTTTTCTATCTCCAGACGATTTTATAAACCTTGCCAGTGATTTTTCAAGCTTGAGGGTTTAGATGTAGCCCTCCTTTACCCTTTCACTTCCAGGGTGCTCTCTTTAAGCTGAATAAAATCATCTGGGTGTAGGAAGAAAAAGCTTTAAGGGACGTCACTGGGATGGAAGGGGTTTTTGTCCTTGAAAGATTCCCAACTTTTTGACACATTCTGAGCGAAGGATTGTTCCCCCCCCCCTCTCTCTCTCTCTCTCTCTCTCTCTCTCACACACACACACACACACACACACACACACACACACACACACACACACACACACACACACACACACACACACACACACACACACACAGCCTCCCCTAAATGCTCAGCCAGGGATTATTTCAACCAAAGCAATTTTTCTGCACATGCTACCTCTACTCTACCCTCTCCCCGTCTGAAGGATTTCTCTCTCTCTCTCTCTCTCTCTCTGAAGGAACGTAAGCCAGGCACGTTCCTTAGTTCCTCGTGCGGGATCGTAAAAGTCAGGATTCCCAGACTGATTGACGTTTGGAAGTAAACAGTGGTTCGCCTCGCCGTATTTTTGCAGTTTTCCTGGTATCTATTTTTTAAGGTCTTTATTTTGGGGTGTATTACTCTTTATAACGGGTTGATTTAGGTGTCTCTCCCCTCATTTGTGTGTGTGTGTGTGTGTGTGTGTGTGTGTGTGTGTGATAGGGCATTCGGCCCAACATTTCTTTACGACATCGAGAACTTCTTTTGTGACTTTTCTAACCTTTCGTCCTTGTTTCATCCTGGTACAAAATTCACCTGATCCTTAACTAATGATTCTCTTGTGACTTTCGTGGGACATTGATTGACGAGCCAAAGTGGACAAAAGCACAAGCAGTAATTTTGTGCCTTATATGTTTTTCCTTTTATTTATTTTTTTCAGTTTTCTTCCTGGCTTTGTGCAGTTTTGATATGTTTTGGAGAGAAAGTTTTAGCTCTTCAAGTTTCTCCATGGGTCCTTTTTTTTTTTTCGGTTTGAGTGGGTTGTTTTTATTTTCTGTTTTATGATTTTTTTCGATGCACTACATATATATTTTTAATCTACTTTCTTGGTGAGTATTTTCTGTGTGGGACGGATCTGTTGGAAGAAAGTACACAGTGGTCCACCTGTGCTTTATTTTATTTTTAGGAGGTTATGCTTTTTTTTTAAATTTATGTTTTTTCTCGTTAGTAATTCGTCTCGTTCCGTTGCTTTATGCTTCGTGTCATTCTCGGATTTATTTAATTGTGTGTGTGTGTGTGTGTGTGTGTGTGTGTGTGTGTGTGTGTGTGTGTGTGTGTGTGTGTGTGTGCGTGCGATGTTCTTTCGTTTTACATAATCCGTCTCCTTCAGGCAATGTCCAGGGCATCTCGTGTGACATTATCAGATTTCACTGGGAGATGGAGTGATTTTAATAGTTTATCCTTGAATGCCGTGTGATCGGAAAAACTCTGGTACGGTTTTTCAAGCAACCAAATTCTTTTCTGCAGCTGCGAGTAAGTTTGTGAAGTTTGAATGTGTTTTTAGTGGTCTTTCGTGGTATTTAATTCTCCTCTTCTCCCAACGTTCTCCTATCCTCCCCACTCCCGTTCTTCCTTCCAACCTCCCCGTTCTTCCTACACTCTCCTTTCTTTCCTTTCTCCCTCCATGTCTTCTCTCATCTCCCTTCTCCTCTCCTTGCTTCGCCCATTCTCATTCTCTATAATTTCCTCATCTCCCCTTATCCCATTCTCTTCCCTTCTCTCCTCTCTTTTTACCTCCCTTCTTTTCCAGTGTCCTTCTCATGCATTCCCCTCTTTCTTCCTCCCCATTTCCTCTTCTCCTCCCTCTTCCTACGCCTCACCTTCCCTTTGTATCATTTTCCTACTTTCCCAACCTCACCCTTTCTCCCTTCCCCATCAGT
>NC_137044.1:15321730-15336730 GCF_032717465.1 Coenobita brevimanus
GATGATGGCAGTGTGATAGAGTTTGATGACAAAATTGATCTTATTATCTTCTCAAGGACCATCTCAAAAATGGGTCTCTCACTCTTCTTTCGGTCTGGGTAGATAGCTAAGAATAGGTAGATAGATAGAGGGAGCGAGAGAGAGAGAGAGAGAGAGAGAGAGAGCGAGGGATATCAACAGATGGAAAAAATTGAAAGATGGACAGACAGAAACAGGTAGATAAATAGACAGATAGGTAGGTTATGCGACAGTAGATTAAAGACCTAAAGTTGTGTATAATGAGAGAAATAAGAAACCACAAACAGATAAAACACTGAAAAAAAAAATTACAAATATCGGTATAGGAAAAGTAAATGGAGGGGAGTATCACAAAAAGGTTGGTTGGGCTTACAAGACAATCACCTCCCAAGCCACCTATCTTCTCCCTCCCTCTCCCCCTTCCCTCCTCCCTCGGTCCTTTCCCTCCCTCCCTGTCCTCGGTTCTCTCCCTCATCCCCTTCTTCCTTCTGTTCCTCCCCTCTCCTCACCTCTTCCCTCTCACACCACCTCTCCTTTTTCCTCCCCAGTCCTCTCCCTCACCCCCCTCGCTTCGTCTCCTCACCCCACCTCTCCTCATACCCCTTACCCTTCTCTCCTCTTTTTTCCAACTCCTCTCTCTTCTCCCCGTTCCTTCTACTTTCCCATCCCCGTTCCTCTTCCGTTCATCCCCCCTCCCAGACTCATCCATTTATTCTTCCTTTTTTCTCCTCACTTCTCCTCTTCCCACCTCAGTCTTTCCCTAACCCCTACCTTTTCCCCACCATTCCTTCATTTCCTCTCCATTTCCTCCCTCCCATTCCTTTTCCTCTCCTCCCATCCTCTCTCCTCCGTCTTCTACCAACCTCTTCCCTTCCCTCGTCATTCCCTTCTGCTCCCTAGCGTTTCCTTTCCCTCTCCTCCCCATTCCTTCCCCTCCGTCTTCCATCCAATCCTTTTCTCTCCTTCGCCTTTCCTTTCCTTCTTCTTCCTCTTTCCCTCACCCCAGTTCACCATTTTCCTCCAACGTTCTCCCTTTGACCCTGAATTCACTCTTTTCTTTCTTGTATTTTTTGAGAGGGGAGGAGGGAGAGTAGGTCAATGGGAACATACGAAGGAGGAAGGGAAAGAGAATGGAAGAAAGGGAGAAAGAGATGAAAGAAAAAAGGAAGGAAGGAAGGAGAGAGTGGAGCAATGAGGAAGAAAGGGGAAAGAGCACTCTCAAAGGAGGAATAGAGAAGAAGATTTAGAAGGGAGAGAATGAGAAAAGGAGAAAGAGAAGGGCAAAGAGGACGAAAGGAAAAGATAATCTCCATAGAAAAAGAGCAAGAAGAAGAGGAACACGAAGAAATAATGCTAATAACAATACCAGTAAAGCAGAAGGCATGGTGGAAGAAGACAAAGAGAGAAAGAGAGAGGGGGGGGGGAAGAAAAAAGAAAAGTTTGAAGGAAAAATCCGTGAAGAATAATAGCCGGCTGGGAAGAAAATGCCACCATTGTTCAGGTCCTGATCCACACAGACACTCTTCCATTATTTTGTGCCTTTCATCCAGCGGAGTATTATATTTTTAAGATAAGGCCGGCACGGAGCTCAATTCTCTGGGTGGGGGGTGAGAGAGAGAGAGAGAGAAAGAGAGAGAGAGAGGGGGGGGAAGGTGATGATCAGCTGTATGAGAATGAAGTAACACCCAGGATTGTAAGAAAGAGAGAGAGAGAGAGAGAGAGAGAGAGAGAGAGAGAGAGAGAGAGAGAGAGAGAGAGACGTCATCTAGAAACTATCTTCCCCTCCCGTTCCCCGATGACGCAACAGTTCATTACGTTTAGCCAGACGTCACAAGTGTCCTGGTGGAGATAATAATGATGACGTATTAGGCTACTGGAAGGGCTGAAACGTGCTCTCTATTTCGGCCGTGCATGAGGGGGTACGACTTGGGACGCCATTCTCGTGGGGTAAATAAGCTCCCTAACACCCTTTTCCTAAGCGATTTATTTTGTTTATTACACCTTACTGGCCTATTCTGTATTAATGTTAATCCTTCCAATATCACCATACACTGCATAAATAACATACAATAGGATACTAACCAGACGTATCCAAAAATAAATCGCTAAGAAAGAAGTATTAGGGAACTTCTTCAACCGCATGGAATACTGGTCTTGGAGTGGTGGGAGGGAGTGGGCTAGGGGTGTGGAGTGAAGTGTAAGGGAGTGGTGACAGGAGTCTGCCTTATGCCGTGATATTATTAAATTTTCTCACTCTGTTTTCCTCTCCTTGCCACTATCCCCACTTCTCTTCGTTCTTTCCTCTCCCTCATTCATCTTCTTTTCTCTCCTCTTCCTTCTCCCATCTGTCCCTCATTTTCCTGTCTCTTATTTTCTTCTGCTTATTTTTCCCCCTCACTACTATTTCTTATAATAATCTTTGCTTCTGTTGCCACCGTCTTTCCGATATATATTTAATTAACTGAGATTAATCTGGTACTATACGTCCATTAAGGTGTAAAGTTAACACCTGTATTTATTTTTCAGTTTTCCTATTTATATTTATTTATTTTTATGCTTTTTCTGATTTATAGTTTTTAATTTACCCTCCTTTTTTACGTCATATGACTTCCTTTTTCCATAATATAGTATTTTTTTTGCGACAGAATTATGCTTTTATCACGCTACAATTTATTATATCACAAAAACTTTATAATTCCATGTAGATTTATTCCAGAACAATAGAATTACAGTGGAAAATTAATGCATTCCAGGACTCATTTACGAGGATTAAAAACTGTTATATTCTACCACACATTTTATTAAAGGAGAATTAATTACAGGCCTTGTTTTTATGTTATTAGGCATTATTTCACTACACTTTTCATAGTATTTTATTTTTAAGTATCACATTATTTTCGTAGTACTAAATTATTGAACTCAACCCTTTTATTATTATTATTATTATTATTATTATTATTATTATTAATATTTTAGTATATTTCAGTGCACAAGTCCACATTGTTGAATTTATTTTTCATATCATTTTTATAGCACTACATTTTAACACAGGGTCCTCTGTGGCACTGCAATTTATTTTACTACAGGGCTGGACATAATTGTATATTTTCCTGTCAAATAATTTTTTTAATGGGGCGTTTTAAAAGAGGACGCTTTTTTTTTTTTTTTCTGTTTCCACTGTATATTGAGAGAGAGAGAGAGAGAGAGAGAGAGAGAGAGAGAGAGAGAGAGGGAGAGAGAGAGGGAGAGAGAGTGGTGTTTTTGTGGTACCGTACTGCCATGTATTTCACTACTGGATCCTCCCCACTTGATCATATTACAATTTATTCTTATTACTGGCGAGCCTTTTATCTGGGCCAATTACACGAGGTCAAAGGGGCAAGGCAGGAGGGTAATGTTAATCTATATGGAAATGAGTGTGGCTGTGGCGGGGCGACGAGGTGGAGGCTCCTCATCTGTGTGTCTTGTGTGTGTGTGTGTGTGTGTGTGTGTGTGTGTGTGGGTGCGTGTGAGAGAGAGAGAGAGAGAGAGAGAGAGAGAGAGAGAGAGGACATAGTGGGATCTCCTCAATCGTCATGGCAGTCTTTGTGAGAGAGAGAGAGAGAGAGAGAGAGAGAGAGAGAGAGAGAGAGAGAGAGAGAGAGAGAGAGATGTGCTTTCCTTTAGTGTTTTTCTGTTGATACAAATGACATATCGTGTATTTTGATTGGTATAATATCATAAAAATACTGGTAGTCGTCAAGATATTCATACATATTTTTGCTACTGCTTTAACTTTTTTTTTTTATTATTTACCGCCAAAGAACAAACCTGTATTTAATATTAACTGCATCATTGATCCCCACAAAAAGTGTCACCGAAAAACAGGGTGCACCTATACACAATACGACCCCCTCCCAACCCCCAAACCCATACCCCCCTCTTTCTCTTCCTCCTGGCCACCCACTCCCCCCCCTTCCGGCCGCCCACACCCTCCCTCCCCCCTTCCTCCTCCTTTCTTCCCCTCTCCTTCCCACTTCCCTCCTCTCCTCGTCCCTCACCCTTTCTGTTCCCACCTCCACACACTCTCCCTCCTCCCTCACTCCTCCATTCCCACTCTCCCCTACTCTCCTCCCTTCCTCCCGCCTGCTCCCCTCCCCCTCCCATCCTCAATTCTACGGCCGACTATGCAAATGAGACGTGCTATTAATACCTGTGAGCCGGTACAACAAGCACGATGATTAGCCTCAACTCATATAAACAGGAGGTGGACTCAGGCGTGAATATATATACCCTTGTTATTGGCTTAAAGGGGCTGGAACACGCTTGCAAATTTCACCCAGATAGCTACCGTTTAATTACTGAAAAGTCCCCCAGCCTGTCTTCTCCCTCACCCCATCCCTCATCGTCCCCTTCCCTTCTCCCTTTTCTCTCCTTCACCCCCACTCTCTCCTTTCCCTTCCTTTCTCCCTTTTCTCTCCCTCTTGTCTTCACTGCCCTCTTCCTTATCTATCCCTCCTTTCTCCCACGTAGCTTCTGCTAAATTGCTGAAGACATTCCCCATCCCTTTCATCCTCACCCCACACTTTCATCACCCCTACCCCCTCCATCCACCCACGCACTTCCTCTTCTTATCTTTCTCTGCCCTCTCGTTCTTTCCCTTCTCCCTTCTTATCCTCCCTCCCTCTTCTCTTGCCACCTCCATCCCTCCTCCTCCACCTTTTTCTCGTCCCCATTCTTCCCTCCTCCCTTTAATCCCTCCCATTTTTCCTTTCTCTTCACCTTCCTCCTTCCCTCCTTCCTTTTTTTCCTCCAGTTCCTGTACCTCTTTATCTCCCATCGTTCTCTTCCTCTTTTCTTCACTCTTTTCATCTCGTCTTCCTCACTTCCTTCTCCCTCTTTCCCCTTTCCTGTCTTTCTCCCCCCTTTTCCTGTCCCCTGCCTTTATTCCACCCTCTCCCCTTCACTGCTTCTATTCCTCCCCCCTCCCTTTCAATTTCCTCCCCCCCCCTTTTTTTTTTACCTTCATTTCCACCATTCTTCTCTTTACCCCCTTCCCACACCTTCCTCACCATTTTCCTCCCCTCATCCCTCAACCCTATCTCAGTTCTCTTCCTCCTCTCCTTCTCCCTCCTCTCTTTATTCCTTTCCACACTTCCCTTCCTTCTCCCTCCCTCCTCTTTCCTACTTCTCCCTTTTTCCTCGTCTATCTTCTCTTTCTTCTCCTATCCGTCCCTGACATTCTCCCCTTCTCCTACTCCTCCATCTCCTTCTTCCCTATCCCCTCCCCATACCCAGTGTTTCCGCCTATCCCCCTTCCTTTCCTCCTCTCTCATCCCTCATTCAAAAAAAAAAGAAAAAAAAAATCAAGGTGAATATGTAAGAAAGATTACCTTTTTTAGGGGCCATATTTAACAAAGGAAATAAAAGAAAAAATATATTCCGCGCGAAGTTGATTGGTTAGTTGATTTTTTACCTGATTCTCTCTCTCTCTCTCTCTCTCTCTCTCTCTCTCTCTCTCTCTCTCTCTCTCTCTCTCTCTCTATCTATCTATCTCTATCTATCTATCTATCTTTCTGTCTGCCTGCCTAACTACCTACCTGTCTCCAGGTACACACACAATACACCTATAGATTAAACTGATCCTGTGGGGGTTTAGTCAGTGTGGGTTATTGAATCGAAGCCCAATCAGGGTAAGCTCTGTCTGCTCTCCCGTCTATGAAGATGGCGTGGCGTGTGAGACGACGGGGGAAGGACCAAATGTTGAGTCATGTTTAGTCTGTCAGTTTTTAAGCACAAATATGAAGGTGATATAATTTGTCAGTTCCGGGTCAGCCAGGTGATGTTTGTTGGAGATTCTGAAGGCCATGCAGTGTTAATTCATAGTCATATTCAGATTGTGAGTTTGTGGACATTCGACGTGCAGGTGATAGTGTTACCTATGTTCACAATCAGTCATGTTATACTGAGATTTTGAGTGCCGGAGATGAAAATGGTGATTGTTATATTAGTTCATATTCAGTCTTGCTCATTTTGTCAGTTTTGGAATGCCCGATATTTCAGTGGTATTTGTAATGTCATTTCTAGTATATTTGATAAGATTTTAAATACCTGGGATTAAAATCGTGTATATATTGTAATGTTGGGTTCATATTCAGTCATGTTCAATTCGTGAAACTCTTTTGTCTGTTGATGTTTTTTTTTTCATTTCTGTTATTGAGCCATCTTGAGACGTTTCCAGTCACCTTAAGTTGGACTTTCCGAACTGGACAGGTGAGATATAGGATTAATTACTTCACAAGATATCCTTCCTAACATCAGTAAATATCTCTTGGTAGTAACAGGCATAAGCTAAAAAAAAAAAAAAAATGAATTGGAGGGTGTTAAGATTTTGAATAATGTAAATAAAGTGTTATAATGGACAATTTTCGTCAGGGGGATTTCATTGGCAGGTGACTTGTTTTGCTTCTTTAAATTAGGTTAGAGTAAAATTGCAATTATTAGGGTCAGTTGAAGGCGGGAGCCCTCTGTAAAATGGAAACATTAATTGAGCGTTGCTAATCGTTTTAACATTAATCCATAAGAAATACATTTTCAGTGGGGCAAATTGGAATTCATTATCAGTCGTTGATTACTGTTTGAATGTAGTTGTCCATATAAACAAGATATTTAAATAATTAATATACGTAGATAAAGGAAGTTCCTTTTATAAAATATTAAAAGTGTTCTGGGAGATGGAAGGGTGTGTTTCGAGTGGCATGGTGTAGAGTGGCAGGGTGTAGAGTGGCAAAGTGTAGAGTGGTAGAGTGTAGAGTGGCATAGCGTAGAGTGGCAGGGTGTAGAGTGGCAGAGTATGAAGTGACAGAGTGTAGCATTGCATCCATCCATCCATCCACCGTATTGTCTCCTATTAGGCAATATTCTCCAACCCTCTTCTCATCCATTTCTATTTCCATCCATCCATCCACTCCTTCTTTCTCACTTCCTTGAATCTTGGCGGTACGGACTGTGAACTCCCAGGCGCGCCAACTTGAGGACGTTCAGATCAAAGGGCCGGGTGGGTATTAGCATTGCAAAGCTCTCACAACAACAACAACACCGCCGCCATCCGCACGTCGCTTGCCACGCTTTGGGTCTATTGTGAGGGGGAGCCGCGGGACGTGATGGGGGTTAAATAACAGGAATAGCAGGCAAACACTCCAGCTTCAATATTAGGACGTTGAGTTATTAGGAGTTATTATTTTTATTAGTCTTCATCTGCCACAAACAAATTTACGCTTCACTTTTTTTTTTATAACGTAACGGAAGTAACAAGAATGACTGGAAAACACTTCATTTTCGAAATTAGGATGTATAAACAGTTTATTTTTTGTCATTCGTCGTCGTCCGCAAAATAAATTTCAGCAAACTAATTTTCGCTTCACCTATGTTTTACTCCCTTTCTTCAGTTCTCAGTCCATCTCATTTTCCATTGCCCTCATCTTCGTCCTTCTTTGCTGTCCCAGTTTCAGCCACTTTTCACCTATGATTTTCCTCGCTCCATTCCTCTCTTCGCCTCATCTTTCCTTTCCTCTTATTACTTTTCATCGTCGTCTTCTTCAACACTTCTTCCTCTAGTCTCTGTTACTTTTCTCCTGTCATTTTCTTCCCTGCTTTCCTCTCTTTGCCCCTCCTTTCCTCTTTGTTTCATTGCTTTTATTCTCCTCCCTCTGATTTTACCCAGTCCCCTCTTTTCTTTGTCTACTCCTGTTTTTCAAGCAAATTTGTCATTATGTGTAACCTAGCTTCTCACTGTCCTCCTCCTCCTCCTCCTCCTCCTCCTCCTCCTCCTCCTCCTCCTCCTCCCTCCCTCCCTCCCTCCCGCCCCCACTCGTGCTCCATCTCAAAGGGAAAAGTTAATGTGGTGGGAGGGAAGGGCGGGGAGCATTCAACAGGCGTCTAGCCGAAACATTCTCAGGGAAACCACTTTACTTTAGTTTACCCCCAACCATTGTCTCTTTACTTTCTGATTTCTCTAAATTTATTATTTCTTTTCCCACTGTGTTCGTTCTGCCTCTCCTTCTCTCGTTTTTTTTTCTCGTTTCCTATTCTGTTCCTTCTTCTACATCTCCATCTGTGTTTCTTCCTTTTTTCTCTCTTCCCCACCTGCCGGTAGTTCTCTTTCAGTTACTATATTTCCTCTTGCACTCCCCCTGTTTCTTCTTTTTCCTCTCCTCCCCGACCACAATATCCTCAGAATTACAACTCTAGTTTCTCCCTTACCTCCTTGTCTTTACTCTCTAATGTCTCTTTCCTTACGCCTTTTTCTAGTTTTGTTCTCTCTCTTTTACTTCGGCTGTCTTCTCTGTATCTCTCTTCTTTGCCTCTACTTCTCTGTGTACATTTTCCGTCTCTGTTCACCTTTTATCTTCTCTGTTTCTCCTTTCCATCTCATCTTCTTATCCCTTTCTTGCTTTCTTCACATTTTTGGAGTGGAACATCCTCCCCTTTCGACCCTTCATATTTTTTCCTTCTCTATTTTCTTGAGGTGAGATTTTTTTTTTCTTGCACGCTTTATTCTCTGATTATCCGTTTTTCCTCTTTCTTTCCATCTTTTTTTCCGCATTTTCCTCCCATAGACACTCCTATCTTTTGTGTCTTTTGTAAGTTTTTCTCTTCTACATTTCATGCTTACGTATATACTGCTCTATTCTCTCTCACTATTTCTTTCCATTCCCTTATTCTTTCCCTCTCTCATCTCTTTTTCCCGTCCTTTTCACTATCCCTTTTCCAGCGTGTTCCCTTTGACTTCGTTTCACTCTCTGCGATTTTATACATGCCTAACTCACTCTGTTCTCCCTCCCCTCTGTCTTCCTGGAAATGCAAGTGCTCGACGTTATTTCATTCTCAACTTGCAGCTTTATTTTTGATCCCTACTCACCTTTCATTTACCTTGCTTAACCCTTTGACTGCGTGAAGTTTGCTGGGCTGAATCAATTTGTCTTGCTTTATCCTTCATTGTTCTTCTGTAAGATCTCTAAAAATTGTGATGATAATAATAGCAAAAACAACTAGCAGTAATGATTGTAGTAGAGGTAATAATATTGGTAGTAGTAGTGGAAGTAGAAATAATAATAATAATAATAATAATAATAATAATAATAGATTTTCCGTCCCCTCACTTCTAAAGACTCCCTTCAATTGTAAATATCATCTGACTAACTTAAGTTTGAAACCAAGGAGAGTCCATAGCCACGAAATACGGTATGACGAAAAATTACCGTAGTTCTGTTAGTTCGTCAATTTATATCTAACATTTTTTATCCCTCTTGCCATATACAATATATTCAAAAGCAAGAGCATCATAAAAAAAATCTGTAGTCTGTTTTCAGCTGACTTAAGTGGGGCAACTCCTCAAATTTAACATTGTTAATTCTTAGGATAGGAATGAGTCTCCTTGGTTCTTAATCAAATTTACCCTCAAATCTGTCCTCGCTTAGCTGTCAGCTGAACTGAAGGGTGTTAGGGATCTTTGTCAGGTTAGTACAGACAAGCTAATGAAAGGTTCCAAACATCCATTCACTCATTCAAGGCTTTGGAATTCATTGCTCCATCCCACAGACACACCCGCCTTCCCCACAGAGCCGTCCAGCCATCCGATTCCTGCCCTTCCCTCCCTCCTTCCTTCCTATGTCCTCTTTAGTATAATTTTATTCCTCGATCCTCCCACCTGTTGCTGCGAATCAGTTTGGGCCGAAATGTTGTGGTAGTAGGAGGCGCCCTATAAGATTCTCTCTCTCTCTCTCTCTCTCTCTCGTCATTGTCCATATCTTTTTCTTCCCCTTCCTCCCGCCCTCACCATCACACTTATCTTTTTCTTCCCCTCTCCTCCCCTTTCCTCTCCTTTCGTTATTTGTCTCCTCCCTCTTCATCCTTCACTAATATCTTTCCCTCCTCTCCCCTCCAACCTTTTTCTGCCTACCCCTCAGACCTGTTCCCCTCTATACCACGTTTCTAAAGTTCCTAGGATGTCTTTTCCTTCCTTCTGGCCTACCCTCCACCTTGCCTGTTACTCCTCCCCTCGCTTCTCTTCATTTATAGCATCTTCACTTCTGACCTACCGTCTCTTTTATATATCCTCTGTTTGGTTTGGTTTCCATTCAGCGGTTTTTCTCTTTAAGCTGCTCCTTTCTTTCTTCGTCACATCCCCCCTCTACCTTTGCCTTCTTTCCACTCTTCACGATCCCTCTTAACCACTCCCCTTCCACCCTCCACCACGTCTTTCTTTCACTTTCTCTTTCGCTTCTCACCACTCCTTTCCATCACTCCCCATCCATTCTCCACTACTCTCCACCATTCCACCATCACTCCCATCCACTCCCATCACCCCTCCTCCCCTATCCTATTTCACCCTCTCTTCTCTCACGTCTTGCCTACAAATCCACCTTGTCTTTTACCCACTCCCCCCCCCCCTCTCTCTCTCTCTCTCTCTCTCTCTCTCTCTCTCTCTCTCTCCTCTCCTTTTCTCTCCTCTCTCCTCTCCTCTCCATTCCTCTATCTATCACTCTATACCTATTTATCATCCCTACCTGTTTCCCTCCTTTCTTTCCCTCACTTCCCTCCATCTCACCTCCCTTCCAGTTTCCCCTGCAGCCCTCCCTACCCATCTCTCTTCCTCAGCTGGGTGTGGTGAGTAAGATGGATACATGGGGCAGAGGGTGGGTGTGTGCTGGGGGCCATGTGTCGTCTCAGCTAACACATGGGAGCTGGGATAAGCCAGTGCGTGGTCAGGGGAACCATTCCATCCGAGTTACGGCCCCAGTTTGCCACCCTCGACTTATCGGTGCTGGGTGGCTTGCCGTGGACGCGAGAGGCCGACTCCAGGGACGTGATTAAGGGGTTAAGAGAGTCCATGGTACCTCTTGCTTAGCTCTCAGTTTGTTTGGAATCCATCGTTGCTTTGTTTTGAAATTTTAATGTTTGTTTGGCCTAATTTTTGGAAGCCTTATAAATGAACAAGAAGGGGCAGCAGGAGAGGGTGAGGAACCAGATCCATTTTAAACAGACCAGTGTGTTCTCATAATATGCTGCACTGGCAAGCCTAGTTAACAATTAAATGTGTTCAGTCGATCAGCATGGGGTTAATGACGGACAAATAACAGAAATGATGAATATCCCCGAACAGTTTGGGAGGCGTGTTCTTGTGAAAATGACACCACTCTTCTCACTTGTCTTCTCAGTTGAAATTTTATGGTTACTAAAATATGGCAGTATCAGTACCAGTTCTGATCAGGTCCACTGCAGAACTGCGCCTCGTTGAAGGAGGAGGGTTGCCAGAATTATATAGAACAGACAGTACTTTATATGAAAAAAAAGTCTTAGCACAGAAAGTAATAACAGCGAGAGTAACCATACTATTATTACTTATTTTTACGAGTACACTACATAAACATTAGCTCTGAAGTAAGTCCATGGGTATACTGTATGTACTGCATAATAAGTATGCTAGTATACTTGCGACTTTAGTAGTACATCAAGAGAAGACAGCCAACTACCTCTCTGTATCATTAGTAAATAAGAAGGTACAAACATTGATAAGAATAACGTTAAATTAGTAATAATAGTAAGAATAATTGTATGCTCTCTCTCTCTCTCTCTCTCTCTCTCTATTTCTGCGGGTTTGTGTTTTTAACTGTTAGTGCGGGCGGTGGATGTATTTGCTTTCCAGAGCGGGTGCGTCTGAGCCAAGAGTCATCCCACACTTGTTTGACTGCGCCGATACTCCCCTGTTTGCTGTCCTCCACGTCCTCTTTCGTTCAGGGTTGCAGGGTTTGGGGTTGGGTTTTGCGGAATGTGTAGTGTTGGCATCGTCTCGTTTCAAAGCAGTGTCGCCTGTGTTCTTTGTCTTTCAGTTTGTCCTTTTTTTTTTTTTGTGCGTGGGATGAGAAATGCTTGAAGGGCGTGTTTTCTACTGGTCTTTAGTTCTCAGTCTTGCTTTTACCGTTTTGTGTGGGTGTGGGTGTGGGTGTGGGTGTGGGTGTGGGTGTGGGTGTGGGTGTGTGTGTGTGTGTGGGTGTGGGTGTCATCGTTGTAAAAAAATAACGCAGCCTTAGCTCTATCTTCTTATATATGACTACAGTATCTGTCTATCCCTACATCCTACACTGATTAACTGATGGAATACTTTAATATGCTTCCTCCTCCTCCTCCTCCTCCTTCTCCCAAAATTATGACATAGCACTATAAAATTAATGACATTGTGGGATTTACTTGGTCGATAAGGCTCACAACCTCCTTCCTTCCCGTTCATCATTCACCCTAGACACCACTTTAATCATCGCAGCCTTAACCCTGTCGTTGCTCCGAAAATGCTTAAGTGTTTTATTGAGGAACGGAAAGTGCATGATTTTGTTCAGCTTAGGGGAATGTGAATATCATTATCATTATTATTGCCATCGTCATCATCGTAGTTGCAGTCATAGTCTTCATCATCACCACCACCATCATCATCATCATCATCATGGTTAAAAAACTACAAATTGACCCATAATGACACTAAGGCAGATGTAGCCTATATGATATGAATACACTTAGATTTTATCATAATTATACACATATGAATTTTAATGTTGGCCTACACTACCCGGGACGTAAACTAGAGTGATTTGCCTCACACACACACACACACACACACACACACACACACACACACACACACACACACACACACACACACACACACACACACACACACACACACACACACACACACACACACACACACACACACACACACACACACACACACACACACACACACACACACACACACACACACACACACACACACACACACACACACACACACACACACACACACACACACACACACACACACACACACACCACCTTTTTCAATCTCCCTCACAGTACCCCTTCAACATTTTCTCCTTTTCCTACTCCCATTCAGAAAGAGTGGAACCTGAGCAATAAAATACACGAAAAATACAGGGGAATATTTGTATAGCCTGGTGTGATACAGGGAAGGTGATATTTACCTCTAGTCACCCCACACCTCGCGCCTGTATGATTAATTGAACTCTACCTTGCCCTGTGATTACCGTGATAAATAGTGCTCCTCTCTCTCTCTCTCTCTCTCTCTCTCTCTCTCTCTCTCTCTCTCTCTTTCCATTCTTTTTCTTATTTCCTTCTTTTCTCATTTGTGTTTTTCTCGTCTCTCCTTTTTCTATCCTTTCCAAACAATCCCATCTTGTTTCTCTTCCACATTCTTTCCTTTCCTTCCGTTTTTAATTTCCCCCGTGGACCTCTTCCCTGTCCATCCCTCTCCTTTCTTTTCCCTTCCTCACTTCTGTCCAGTTGCATCCTCTGTTCTTTCCTTTCCTTCTTCCTTCATTTTGTTCCATTCCCTCTACTGCACCGCCCTTTTTTTTTTTTTTTCATTTCATCGATAATCTCCCTTTAGTTATTTTTCTTCCTTTTCTTTTGCGTGTCCTCTTTCTTTTTATTTCGTTTCCTCAGTTTATCTGCCTTATATTTTCCCTGCCTTTGCCTTCCATTTTATTTTTCTCTCTTCCTTTCCTTCTACATTTCCGTTCCTCTCCTTTCCTTCGCTTCTTTCCTCTCTTTTTTTTTTTCTTTTTTTTTTTATTCTTGCCTTTCCTTTCGTTTCCTTTCTTTTCAGTCCTGTTTATTTTCCTCTTTTTTTTTTATACTTTCCTGTTTTTTTTTTCTTTCCGATCATTTCCTCTCTTTTCCTTCCTCCCTCCTCCTCCTCCGTTGCCCTCTACCACTTTTCATCGCATCGCCTCCCTCATCTTATCACCCTTTACGATATGAGTCCCTGAAAATCTTGCCCCTTGCCCCCCCGCCTCTCTCTCTCTCTCTCTCTCTCTCTCTCTCTCTCTCTCTCTCCTATTTCTTTTACTTACTTGCCTGCTTTCCTCTTTTCATATCTCCTACCCTCCTTCCAGCCTCTCTCTCATCTAACCCTCTTCTGCACACACACACACACACACACACACACACACACACACACACACACACACACACACACACACACACACACACACACACACCACCTCTTTCTCTCCCCCTCGCAAAACCCATTCAGCAATTTCTCCATTTTCTACTTCCATTTCTTTTACCCCAGCATTCCATTTTTCCATCTCTCCCTCTTTTCCAGCTTTCTCTTTTCCTTCTTAACTCTTCCTCCTTCCCTCTTTCCTCCTCTCCCTTCCCTCTTTCTCTCCTCCTCCTCCTCCTTCTCTCTTTCCTCCTCCTTCTCCTTCCCTCTTTTTCTTCTCCTCCTCCTTTTCCTCTTTCCTCCTCCTCCTCCTTCCCTCATCCTTCATCTCTTTCCACCCGCACATCTCGCTTTATCTTCCTCTCAATACCTCTTCACATATATGACCTTCTTCTTTTTTTCCTACTCCTCCCACTCCCCTCTATCTTTTTCTTATTTTCCTCCTTCTCCTCCTCCGCCCCTCCCCCTCTTCCCCCCCTCCCGTCACCCCCATCCCCAGACATCTCTTTATCTCTCTATCTCCCTCTCACCTCCCTTTCATATCTCTGTCTTTTTTCTGTACTTCTTTCTGTAGCTTTTCTTTCAGTTTTTCATATATATTTCTTTTGCAACTTTTTCTCTCCCTTCTACACCCCAACGCCACTCTCTAAATCCTTTTCAATACCCTTTCCCTTTTTTCCATTTTTCAGTGTTTCCTACTCTCTCTCTCTCTCTCTCTCTCTCTCTCTCTCTCTCTCTCATTTTTCTTCTACGCCCCCGTCTCTGTCTACGCCTTCAACGCAGCTCGATCCCTGTTACCCGCCCAGATAAAAACATCGTCAGTCATCCCTTGTCGGCACGCAAACTCCCCTCCCCCCACGCCTCCATTAACCTCTTCATCTCGTGGACCTATTTATTTTTATTCATTTTGCCTCCAGACGATTTTATTAGGTTTATTTTTTATTAATCGTCCTCGTATTGATGGGATGAGGAAGTCTGCA
>NC_137044.1:15341730-15354230 GCF_032717465.1 Coenobita brevimanus
CAGTCCCCCTCCCCTCCCGCTCCTTCCCCTATTGGCCCCCTCCCCCTCCCTCCCCTCTCCCCCACCTTCCTCCCCTCCCTCACCAGCCTCCTCCCCTTCCTTCCCCCCTTCCCCATCACACACCTGCGCCTCCCTCAAGTCCCAAGTTAAGAACCAATTTGGAGTTGGTCCCGGCCATCGTGAGGACATTTTTTTTTTTTTTTATCTTTATCATCCTTGCTATCTTCGGATGATTTTTTAGAGGACTTGTCGAGATCTTTAACTGGTTGTATATATATATATATCAGTCCATCAATCTATCTAATCTATCTATTGGTCTATCTATTTGTCTTAATCTACGTCTATATCTGTTGGTCTCTCAGTGTCTGTTTATCAGTCTGTCTGCCAGTGTCTATGTGTGTGTGTGTGTGTGTGTGTGTGTGTGTGTGTGTGTGTGTGTGTGTGTGTGTGTGTGTGTGTGTGTGTGTGTGTCTGTCTGTCTGTCTGTCTATCCGTATCAGTCTGTCTATTTATAGTCAGACGCCTTAATCCGGGATTGTTACAAATGAATCGCCTCCATGTCATCTTCTAACCCCGCCATTTCGAAAAATTTATTCTCACCCGAATAAAATCGTGTGGAAATGAGTAAGAATAAAATATAATCGAGGTCGTCAGGGAAAGGACATAAATTTACTTGGCTGAGAGAGAGTCGCGTCAGCATCCAAGCATAACTTTGAAATAACTTAGCTTTTTTTTTTTTTTTACTGTCTCCTTCGTTACTGGGAGATGAGCCAGCCAGGAGAGAGAGAGAGAGAGAGAGAGAGAGAGGAGGGTGTATCCATCTGTTGACAGTATTTTTATCTGTCCATCTATATCTGTTTAATTCATCTGTTTTTGTCCATCCATCCATCCCTCCATCCACTTAATCCATCCATCCATCCATCCATCCACTTAATCCATCCATCCATCCACTTAATCCATCCATCCATCCATCCATCCATCCATTCAACCTTTCCTACTCCATCCATCCCGACCAACTGTGGGAAAAACAAATTTGCCTTCCATCCATATTCCTTCTTCATTGGCTTCTTTCCTTCCATTCTATTTGGTGTTACTGATATTCACCTTATCAGTCTGTTTATCTCTGTCATATCTGTCTAGTTATATTTCGGCCTCCATTTCTCCCACCCCACCTCGCTTTCTCCTACCATTAATCCATTCATTATTTGTCTGTCAGTCTGTCAGCACGTCCGTCCCTCCATTCATCCACTTGTCTATCTGTCTGTATACCGTATTAGTCTATCAGTACATTCGTCCACTCATTTTTCTGTCAACCTCGAAATCAGTCTCTTAGCACATTTCGTCCATCCATCCATCCATCCATCCACATATTTATCTGTATATCAGTCTATCACCACATCCAGTTATCCACCTATCAACCCATCCTTCCTGCCATCTATCCATCCTTAAATCAGTCTCCCAACACCTTCGTCCATCCATCCGTCCATCCATCCATCCATCCACCCTGTCCAGTGAAGGGAAAAGCAAATCTCCACACCCTCATCTTTCCCTTTTCCTCCCTCATTTCCCTCCCTGCATTCCATACCAATCCCACACAATGATATTTCTCGCCTTATTGCATGAACCCGAATAACAATGTTTTTCGGAGGGGGGGGGAGTGTAACTGTCTGTCCGTCTGTTTGTTTGCGTGGGTCTCTCTCTCTCTCTCTCTCTCTCTCTCTCTCTCTCTCTCTCTCTCTCTCTCTCAGTATTTCATTTTTTATTCAGCTAACAGTGAGTCATGGGAGCCTGAGTGTGTTAATCTAGGTCACACCCCTCACAGGACGCAGGGTCAGGCAATGGATGGATAATATTGCGTCCCTAAATTCAGGCTGATTTTCGCTGTGACACATTTCGTCCCATTTTTTGTGTGAATTTTACCGTTGGAATAATCATCTGTGTAATTTGTGCTCGGGTGGATTGCAAGGGGTGAGAGAGAGAGAGAGAGAGAGAGAGAGAGAGAGAGAGAGAGAGAGAGACAGACAGACAGACAGACAGACAGAAAAAGGAATTGTTTAGATTGTGTGTGTGTGTGTGTGTGTGTGTGTGTGTGTGTGTGTGTGTGTGTGTGTGTGTGAGAGAGAGAGAGAGAGAGAGAGAGACAGACAGACAGACAGACAGACAGACAGACAGACAGAAAGGAATTGTTTAGATTGTGTGTGTGTGTGTGTGTGTGTGTGTGTGTGTGTGTGTGAGAGAGAGAGAGAGAGAGAGAGAGAGAGAGAGAGAGAGAGAGAGAGAGAGATGAGGGGGAAGAGGGGAATTGTTTAAATTGTGTGGGTTTTGTTTGTGTGAGTGTGTGTGTGTGTGTGTGTGTGTGTGTGTGTGTGTGTGTGTGTGTGTGTGTGTGAGAGAGAGAGAGAGAGAGAGAGAGAGAGAGAGAGAGAGAGAGAGAGAGAGAGAGAGAGAGAGATGTAATATGCGTTTTTGCGACATCCAATTAGTTACATCCTGTTTGTATGCATTAGCTTGTAAAGAAAAAAAAAAATCTTTATTAATGATTTGCCGGATTTGTAGAATTTATGTGTAAGTGGTGTCTGATTTTTCATTTTTGCGCATTTATACACGGTTCTCCATGTAATTTCTCTCTCTCTCTCTCTCTCTCTCTCGCTTTCTCTGTCTGTCTGTCTGTCTGTCTGTCTGTCTGTCTGTCTCTCTCTCTCTCTCTCTCTCTCTCTCTCTCTCTCTCTCTCTCTCTCTCCTGTATCCATCAATCCACCATCCATCCATCCGTCCATCCATCATTTTTTGCCGCGTGAAATACATGAGTCTGACAGAAATATTAATTATAAACTCTCATTTGCAGGTCACGAGAGACAGTATGGATGATGTGTAGAGAAGAGTTGAACACCTACCTAAGCCACCACAGAATATAAGGTAAGTACAAAATATTTATGTAATGCTCGTGTTGGTTCACATTTCACACCATTAAGGGTATTGAAATTTTTTATGGTATTAATTTTGGTGGTATTTTTAGTTTTAGTATTGACGTTTTAGCTATGATACCTTTTTTTTTCTCTCTTCTTATTATTGTTATTCCCGTTCGACTTTATTCAGCTTTGGAGAGACCTGTTGAACTAGAGGTGGTTAGATATAGCCTTCATTAATAACTTCAGTACCATAGGGCAATTTAGGCTTAAAAAATTGTTTGACGATAGAATAAAATATAAAGACCTAGGGGTGAAAAGGTTAAAGTGATCATTGTATTTTTATCGTTTATTAACAGGCCTTGTTTTTATCATGTGATCTTTTGCAACACACTAAAGTAGCAATGGTAGTAAAGGATTGGACAGGGGAGAAGGGGGGGAAAAAGGGATGGGATAAGGGGGGTATTAGGAGAGAGGGGAGAAAGATGGGTATAGTACAGTATATAAACCATGTCATTAGTAACCCCATTCACACACACACACACACACACACACACACACACACACACACACACACACACACACACACACACACACACACACATCATTAGTTCAACCACTACTGATTACTGATAGCAGAAATACTCCACCCTCGACCTGATGCACCAAATTAGGTCTAGACTGGAGACTAATGCGGGATTTATTGTGCCAGTGGGGTAGAAAGCTTTGTGGTGATGATGATGATGAAGAGGAGGAGGAGGAGGAGGAGAAGCATAATGATGATGCTTATGTTGATGATGTGAGGAGAAGGAGGAGGATAATGATGATGCTGATAATGGTGATGATGATGATGATGATGATGATGATTATGATGATGATGATGATGATGATGATGATGATGATGGTTGAGGAGCGTGTGGGCTGTGTACCTGCTCTGTATAATACTCAGCCTCGTCCCTTTTATTCTCAGCTTCTCTATCCATCTCGCTATTTTGGTCCTCATCTCCTCCTCCGCCTCCCGTTCCAGTGGGTTTCATTTCTCCGTATTAGTAATAACAGAACACCCAGTCGTTCACGGAAATGCTCGTTCACACACACACACACACACACACACACACACACACACACACACACACACACACACACACACACACACACACACACACACACACACACACACACACACACACACACACACACACACACACACACACACACACACTTTCAGTCCTGTCTTCTATGTTCATCATCACCAGACGATTATATGTGATAAAATTACAGCTGAAAATACATAAAAATATACCTGTACACAGATTGCATAGTTACACACATTCATATACAGTTGTCATAGATTTATAGAGCCTTTCACTACTACATTGGTGAATATATAATCAGTAATCAAAATTTCCAGCCGAAATATAATTATACTCGTCGATAAATGTATGTTTGTTTACATTTAGATTCCCTTCTATATATACGTACTCTACTCAATATTCATACATTTGTGAACTCAGTATTCATATTGGTATACAGTGTACGAACATACATATGCATTCGCGGGGACAGACTGACATGGGTACAGACTAGTGAACTCTCTCTCTCTCTCTCTCTCTCTTTCTCTCTTCAAATATTCACCCATCCCCCTATCAAAAAAAAAAAAAAAAAAAAAAAACACCCCCTCCATCACCACTCTCCTGGCTACGCCCCTCCTTCAAATCGTAGTAATGGACCCCTCCTTTTTATATGACCTGTAAAATAGCGCATGTTACGAGGCAAGGCATTAAATTTCCTTTTCAAATGGCCATAAAAACGCGTGAATAATGGGCTTTGAATTGAGGATCCAGAAGAGTGTTTCGCTCTACATATAAAACGCGTTGCCTCGTTTTTCTACGCAGGTTTAACTCTTGGGTATGCAGAAACACCGTATTGGATTTGCATAATACGTGGGTCTTATTATGAGTGAAAGGTGTGTGTGTGTGTGTGTGTGTGTGTGTGTGTGTGTGTGTGTGTGTGTGTGTGTGTGTGTTAAGGGGTTTGGCTAGTGCAGTGAATGATGAATGAATCATTGAATAAAGGATTGTAATATTTATGAGCCAGGTAAAAAGAAGGAAGGTTGACAATGAAAAGTGAATATGTTACTGGGTTTTTAAGAGGCTTGGCTAGTTCAGTGAATAATTACTGACTGACTGAATGAAGAATTACTGACTATAAGAGCGAGCTGACTGAAAGGAGAAAAGTAGAGTGGAAGATGTGTTTTTTCTCCCAAGAATTTGACTGGTGCAATGAATGGAGAACAAGAGATTAAATAAAGGATTACATTATATGAGAGCTACCTGACAGAAAAGAAGAGGCAGATTAAGCAATGGAATTAAAGAGGCAGTTTAAGAAATGGGATTAAAATATAGCTCTGTGCTTAAATTAGTTGTTAGTGTTTTTTCAGTGTCTGTAGGGGCTGAGAATAGTGAGTGAATATATAAAATACATGAGAGTGAAATGATTGGACCGAATTGGAGAGTCAGCGTGATTCGTATTATGGACTGTGATATGTTAGAATAAGGAAAGAACAGAATGCTGAGGGGATTGTATGAGTAGGAAAGATTGTGTGTTGTGGGAAGAGGCTAGGTGGGATGGTTCATGTGGCAGGGTGGTGTGTGATGTGTGGTGAAAGAGAACAAGGTGTGGGAGTATATAAGGGAGGATGGTGCTGGGTGGGAGGCCAAAGGATTGTTACTGAGTAGGGATTGAAGTGTTTAAAGCTTTTTTAATCGAAGCCATCCATCACAGTATTCAGCATCAAAGAGATTGGTAGATTTTTGCTTGGGTTATTTGTCTGAGTTTTTTTTTTTATTTGTTTCCTCCCACCCCTCTCTCTCTCTCTCTCTCTCTCTCTCTCTCTCTCTCTCTCTCTCTCTCTCTCTCTCTCTCTCTCTCTCTCTCTCTCTCTCTCTCTCTCTCTCTCTCTCTCTCTCTCTCTCTCTCTCTCTCTCTCTCTCTCTCTCATTTTAGGGGAGAGCGGATGAAGTAAGATAGTGTAGGAGTGAAAGAGATGAGATGCTTGCCTGAAGGGTGTGATAGAATGGAAGGATGCTGAGAAAGAGAGAGAGAGAGAGAGAGAGAGAGAGAGAGGAGGGGGGGGATCTGAGAGGAAAAGGCGAGAGAAGAGAAAGCAGCGAGGATGAAAGAAAAATGTATTAGGAATTTTTTTTCTACTGTACATCTACTGTACATCCGTTCACGACTCTCTCTCTCTCTCTCTCTCTCTCTCTCTCTCTCTCTCTCTCTCTCTCTCTCTCAAAAATTATGCAACTCTCCCGGACACTTGAACTGATGGACGCAGCCGCCAGAATTTCAAGCCCGGCACTTCAGGGAGTTTCCGAAGCGTCCCATCTTGCCGAGAGCTTCACCGACGGCCGTAAAACAACCCAGGGAATGTCGCCTGAAAGGGGGATGGAGATGATTTTTTAAAAGTTTGGGTGGGAGAATCTTTGGAGGGCAATTTTGGGGGGATTCTTGGAGGGGTAAAGGATTCTCTGTTCTCTGGAGTGGTTGAGTTTTTTTTTTTTTTCTTTGCTTTTTCTTTTTTTTTCTTTTTTTGGTTGATCGTCAAAAGCTGGACTTGAAATTTTGTGGGTGGGAGATTCTTTGTGGGTGTGGGATTCTTTGTGGGTGGGAGATTCTTTGTGGGTGGGAGATTCTTTGTGGGAGGGAGATTCTTTGTGGGTGTGGGATTCTTTGTGGGAGGGAGATTCTTTGTGGGTGTGGGATTCTTTGTGGGAGGGAGATTCTTTGTGGGTGTGGGATTCTTTGTGAGTGGGAGATACTTTGTGGGTGGGAGATTCATTGTGGGAAGGAGATTCTTTGTAGGTGGGAGATTTTTTGTGGGAGGGAGATTCTTTATGGGTGGGAGATTTTTTTGGGGTGAGGGATTCTTTGTGGGTAAGCCGTCATCAACTCAGGATGGAGAGATTCTTTAGGGTGGAATGGAGAGGGATTCTTTAGGGGAAGGGATTCATTTTGTGATATGGAGAGAGAGATTCTTTGTACCCTAGTAACTTTGCCACAACGATGGGCAAAGCTGAGTAGATTGCAAGATAGGGAAAATGTCTGGCTTGGGGTAATTTCTCTCTCTCTCTCTCTCTCTTTCTCTCTCTCTCTCTCTCTCTCTCTCTCTCTCTCTCTCTCTCTCTCTCTCTCTCTCTCTCTCTCTCTCTCTCTCTCTCTCTCTCTCTCTCTCTCTCTCTCTCTCTCTCTCTCTCTCTCTCTCTCTCTCTCTCTCTCTCTCTCTCTCTCTCTCTCTCTCTTTCTCTCTCTCTCTCTCTCTCTCTCTCTCTCTCTCTCTCTCTCTCTCTCACACACACACACACACACACACACACACACACACACACACAAAACCATGGAGGCACAGAATTGGAAAGTTCACATGTATAGAGATGACCTTCCACTCTGAACCCCACAGCGCCCGGCTTTTAGACTGAATGAAGAGAGGGATATCCATTCCCTTTGAGGCAGTAACGAGCGATGCAATATAAAACCCCTTTTCATAGCCCCTCGGTGCTGAATTAATTGTTGGCTTGCCTGAGAACTACGGTTTGTTAAAAAGGATATGCCGTTTCGAAGCGTTTCAAGGATTCATTTGGGCATTTGAAGCATTTTTTGGAATAAGTAGGGCGCTGTCCAGGATTTGCTTTGGTGTTTGAAATATTTGCACTGAATCGTGAGGTTTAAATGATTCAGTTTTGGTATTTGCTGTTTCGAAGCGTGACAAGAATTCATTTTAGAGTTTGAAGCACTTTTGTAGCAAGTGTGGCACTTTCGAGGATTTGCTTTGACCCTTTAAGTATTTACAGTTAATCTGTCGGTTTGAGGGATTTACTTCTGGTGTTTAAAAGAACGTTTAGGTCGAAGGTTTGAAGGATTACATTTATTTTTCCAGGCATTTAACATGACGTCTGAACCAATAGTTTGTATTAATTGGAGGTTTTTCAGGAAATTCTAAGCTTTCCGGGATAACTTTAAGTGTAAGGAAATACATAGTGTATCTGAAAGCTGCAGCGTTTCGCTTGAGTAGTTTCACGTATTTACTTTTAATCTGAAGCTCTCAAGGAATTCACGCTAATGCTTTTGTGAATTTTCATCATATAGGAAGCTTTCAGGGTATCATGTTAATGTTCGAAATACTTAAGTCACGTACGAACGTGAAGAGGCTTAATATACCTAGAGAGAGCTGTCAGAAAAAAAAAAAAAAAGTTTCCTCAGAAGTGCCTGTGGATTAACATGGACTAGTAAACAGATAAAATGAAAATTTTCGAATAAAACGAGTCATAATAATAATAATAATAATAATACCTAAATCAAGTTTCACAAACAGGACGAAACATTTATGCGAGAGGTAAGTCATCGGGTGACCATTCGTACGGTACGTTTAAGCTTTGCGGCTTTGAAAATTCAGTAAACATGGTATATACGTATTCTGGAGAAAGAGTGAAACTGAAATATGTCAAAACAGAATCATCCTTGTAATTCATATACGCGATAGCTTTTGCCCCGTAGTCATTTGTTGGCTGAAATAGAACTAGGAAAATTAAATATAAAATGATATGTTCTGTTTCTGTTGCTCTTCTGGGAATTTCTCTCTCTCTCTCTCTCTCTCTCTCTCTCTCTCTCTCTCTCTCTCTCTCTCTCCTCATACATCTATGTGTCTCCGTCTTCACTTCCCTACACGCCCACTCGCTCCTCGATAGTTAACCCAGGCGACGACCAGAGGGACGACCGGATTCTGGAGGTCTTGTCGCCTCCTATAGGTCAATCACGGCGCTGTCCATTAGCAAATTACTGTCGTCTGAGAAGGGGAAAGTGAGGGGGTGGGTGGCGACTGACAGAGTAGATGAGTTCCCCCTCCACCACCTTTTCCCTATCTCTCGCTTGATTCTCGTGTTCTTTCGTTGTACGGTACCTATTTTGGGGTTCTCTCTCTCTCTCTCTCTCTCTCTCTCTCTCTCTCTCTCTCTCTCTCTCTCTCTCTCTCTCTCAAACAAGGAAATAGGGTATTTTACCAAAAGCAAATATTTCTACAAGATAAATTGTAAGTCTGTAATTGTCTCCTCCCCCCTCCCCCCCCTCTCTCTCTCTCTCTCTCTCTCTCTCTCTCTCTCGTGTATCGATCCTGCATCATTTCTCCTCCGTCGGTCGCTTCAACAGGCCACTGGGAGACTAATTCACCGAGAGAGAGAGAGAGAGAGAGAGAGAGAGAGAGAGAGAGAGAGAGAGAGAGAGACAGACAGACAGACAGACAGACAGACAGACAGACAGAGACAGAGTTCCAGCGTCTTGGCAGAATTGGTCATTATTTATCTTCCTTAATGTTTGTGTCATATGAACAAACCTGCCTAAAAGATCATTTTTTATTAGCTCTCTGACTACATACCTATCTATTTGTATGAATGTATGTATGTATGTTTAATGTCTATCTGCTCGTCTGTCTGTCTCTGTATCTATCTACGAGTTTGAATTCTACTTGTGTACCTATTCTTTATTATATTATTATTATTATCAATATTTCATTACGGTCTACCCTCGTTCTTATTTCAGTTCTTGTTATGACCGACTCCTTTCTCGTCTATTAACTTATATGCGAAATTACTCTCTCTCTCTCTCTCTCTCTCGACGGCAAAAGAGCAGCTCATCCCGGATTATCCCTGGCAGGCAGACTTAAGCCTTGACACGTATAGAACAGAAAGAAGGACCTGTGTATTTTTATATTTTGATTGGGAAACTTTGAAAGAGTAGGTGTGTGAGTGAGAAGGAATATTATAATTCTGGGAAGAGGAGTAGGAGAGAGAGGTACTGACAGAGAAGTAAATGGATAACTAGGTAGATAGATAAATAAATGAATGGTTAGGTGATTGGAGAGAGAGAGAGAGAGAGAGAGAGAGAGAGAGAGAGAGAGAGAGAGGAGGGGGAAGTACTTAGTTTGGCTTTCCCTTGATAGACGTCGGAGTTTCAGTGATTAGGTAGATTCTCTCTCTCTCTCTCTCTCTCTCTCTGATTAGCTTATATATGTCTGATAATATAATTTTGAATGTTCACATCTGCCTGTCATTTTTGTGTTTATATTATTCTATTATTTTTCTTCAGCCTATGTATATCAGACCGTCTGGATTCTCGTATATGTGTTTTCTTTGTCTTTCTGTCTCTCTGTCTATTTGTTCGTCTATCGGTCTTATCCATAGGGGAATCTAGGAGGGTAATTATTTCTAATTGACTGAGACTGAGGTGAGGCGGAGGCTTAAGCAGGGAGGAGAGGCAGGGAGGTAAGACAGGGATATGAGGCAAGAGGTGAGGCAGGGAGGTTAGCCAGGGGAGGTGAGGCAAGGGGTGGGGCAGGGAGATGAGGCATGGGAGGTAAGGCAACGAGTAGACTGTGGAGAGAGGTAGGGAGAGGAAAGGCAAGGAGAGTTTATGCAGAGTATGGGAAGATAAGGGGATATAAGGCAAGATATACATGAGGATAGATGAGGCAAGACGAAATGATTAAGGTAAATATTCAAAATGGGGAGATTCGAGGTAGGACATGAAGAAAGAGGCAAGGCGAATGAAACTACGATCGAGGGAAATTTCAGTCACCATTTGACATAAATATAAAACCTAAAAAAAAAAAAATAATCCGGTAGCATGTTGGCTGGGCCGCAGAACTAATATCCTTGGTCTACCGTCAGGCCTTTTTATTCAACTGAGAAATTACCCTGTCCTTGAAAGATTACGTAGAATGTACAGTATAATACCCAGAAGCTGAATCTTGCAAGATGACCTGAATAACCAGTATGATTATCATGAGTTACTTACTTTTGCCTTTTTTTTTTTTTTTTCTTAGGCTTGTGAATGGAAGCACAAACATCATTGCAACAGTTCCCAGCCTTAGGGAATTTGGGTAACAAGATGAGTGGAGACAGAAGAGAGAGGAGGATTGAGGAAGATGGAGATGAGAGAAGGGGCAGGAGGAGAAAGGGAGACAGAGGCTTGAGAAGTAGAGGAGGAGACAGAGGCGAATGGAAGAGAGAGGGAGAGAGAAGAGAGGGGAGAGAGAGAGAGAGAGAGAGAGAGAGAGAGAGAGAAGGAGGCGAAAGGAGAAGAGGAGGAACAGGGCCGAGGGGAGGAGGAGAGAGGGACACATGAGTGAGGGAGACAGATACGCAAGGACATAGGGAAACAGTGAGCGAGCAAGGAGGTCCATGACTGCGTCTGTAGCATGTAGATCAAGGCAGCAGGGAATTGCCACTACCTTCCCATCCTCTCAGTTCCTCCTCGTCACATTCCCATCTCCTCTCTCCTCTCTCGTCTTCTCCTCCTCTCTCCCCTAATTTCATCCTCTCCTCTCTCCTCCTCTTTTCTCCCCTCTCTCTCCCTCCCCTCTCTTTCTCTCCCTCCCCTCTCTTTCTCTCTCTCTCGTCTCTTTCTCTTCATCTCCCTTCTCGCTCATACCCTTGCTCTCCTCTTCCCTCTTTCTGCCTTCTCCCCACATTTTCTTTGTCTTCCTTTCCTTCATCTCTCCTCTCACTCTTCCTCTCTCCTTTCCCCTCTCCCCCTCCCCTTCATTCTCTCCTCCTCATTTACTTCCTACCCCCCACATCTCTTCTTCTCTCCTCCCTTATCTCTCCTCTCCCCTTTCTCCCTTCCTCTCCCTTCCTCATCTCTCCTCTCCCTCTGTTCCACCTCCCCCTCATCCTGACGAACAGCATCACTAGGCCGGGACGAGCGGTGTGTTTGTCTTTGCGTAATTGTGCCTGCTTGTCTACGTACCTGGTGAGCGGTGCGCTAATTTGTACACAGGTGTTTATGGTGCAAATAGAGAGTGATGGCGCGCGATTGGGATCCACACACACAGGTTCGTTGGCTGGGGGCTCGTTCGGTCTCGCTCCCTCAACCATGCGATTCGCTCACTCGCTTGTGCTGCGGTGCCGTTCTTCCTTATTTTCATTATGTTTTTATGAGTTGTTATTAACATGTTGACTTTAGTTCACATGTTCTTCAACTGTGGGTATCTTTAGGCCAGAGGTTCTTTTCGGCGGTATTCATGCCCCCTGGGGGTATGGGGACAAAAACCCGGGGGTATGTGACTCGTTCTCAGACTAAGTAAAACAAAACAAAATATATTTGCAGTTTTTCCACAAGGAAATAAATAAAATTTAATCGTAATGATTTTCTGTTCTGTTCTGTTGCAAGTTATCCACATGTAAAGTAATACCAAGCTACTGGCATCTTTTGAAGGCATACTGGCACCTAATGGGGCTGGTAATGATGATGTCGAGAGTCTGGCGAAGAGGGTATGGGGACATTGTGGGCAATCCACTAAGGGTCTGGACAGGAAAAAAGGTTAAGACCCCCTGCTTTAGGCGATTTTATTTGGCCTACGAGAGGTGATTCGAGCTGGAAGGGCCTGATCTAGCCCTTGTTAACTCCGTCATAACTGGAACATCGGTAGCTGAACGAGATAGGTTTATTCTTTTCTGTTCACTTCTTTCCCCTCTTGTTCTCCTCTTTTATTTTCTCCTCTTCATTCTCTCTCCATTTTATCTTCTTTTCCCTTCCCATCTC
>NC_137044.1:15359230-15381730 GCF_032717465.1 Coenobita brevimanus
GGTAAAAAAATAGAGGAACTGGAGAAATCTCAATCTGTCTGTCACCAGACGTCTTAACCCAGTAAGGAGTGGGTACAAACGAGTCACCTACATGTCACCCTGTCTGCTGCCATCAGGCTTCCATCTCTTCAACTCACATACCCCTCTCTCATAAACTTCACCCCATCCTTCCATCTCATCCTTCTAGAGAAATGATGGCGCAGTATGAGAAAGAAACCATGGTCCTCCTTGACTGGGGCCGGGGAGTCACTTGACCCAGCCGTGACCTGAGATTACTCCTGAATGCGAAACTCGGGAGGAGACGAGATTGGTTGGGCGGATTCCTCGCAACATTCTCAAACTCGGGGCAGAAGTGGCGGTAGTTTCTCCCTCTCGGTGCAGACTTTGGGCAGGGGGAGCGATCGGGCTTTCTTCTCTCTCTCCAGCCAAGTTTGAGTGCGTCCGTGGCTTCGTGAATCAAATTATCCTCGACTCTTTCTCCTTCCACTCTCCTCCTCCCTCACCCACCCCCTTTCTCTCCTAGACTCTTTTTCCTTCCACTCTCTATCCTCGACTTCTTCTCCTTCCACTCTCCTCCTGTCCCACCATCTCTCCCTCTTGATTTTTTTTTCTCGTTTTTAATCTTTCAGTTTCTGTTCCTTTTCTGTTTCCTCTGTCTCCCTTGATTTTACTTTTCCCTCTCCTATCTCCTTTTTTCCTTTCACCCCCACAATCTTCTAATTTTCCGTCTACTCTCCCTCTCGTTTTTATTTTATTTTCTCTTCCAGTCTCTTATGTCCCTGTTTTACTCTCCCTCTCTCTGTTGATTTTCATTTCCACTTTCTTACCCTTCCCAAGTTTCCGTTTCTCTTCCGTTCTTCGTCTTTTCAGTTTGTCCCTTTTCCTTCCACTTTCATTTTAGTTTTTTCTTCAACTCCCCGTCTCTCCGATTGTCTTTTCTTCTATTTTCCATCTCCTGGTTGTCTTTTTTCCCCTCCCACTCACCCTTTCCTGATTTTCCTTTCCTCTTAGTTTCAAGGGATGTCTGCTCAGTTCGGTAGTTGAGAGGGACCTGAATTTACGGACAGTTAAAAGATTTACATTTTACTTATCTGCAAAGATTACGGAGGAAGATTATATACTTATGCCTTGACAGTCACAAAAGGCGACTCAAAAGTGCATATGCAAAGGAACGAACTCATCTTTCTTTAGATGGAAATAATATTAAAGGCTTTACGAAAAAGAAGGAAAAGAAAATTGTGTGGGCTACTTTCTTCCGAGTTGAAAATAATTGTTTGGTGGTAGACAGGATTTAATATAATGATTCCTTGCTAGTGAACGGCTTAATTAACTCACATCTTTACTAGTCTGAATACCAAGAATATTTTTTCTAATCTAGTCGGTGTCACTAAATACACAGCTTTCTTACTGGTAACTAATAGTGTCTTCATGATTAACTATTGACAAAATCTGTTTGCCCTTGAAATTTCTTGAGGACTTTCGCTATTGCCAATTGAGTGTTCTTGAAATTACTCCTTTGAGAGTAAGTCTGTTTTCTGTGGTGGACCAAGCCTTCCTTCCTTCCTTCCTTCCTTCCTTCCTTCCTTCCTTCCTCACGCAGTCATTTCCCCCGCCCCAGTTTCACCACCTCGCACCTCCTTCCAATTCACTTCATAACCATTTTGCTCTCTCATGATCTCTCATTTTCTCTTCTGTTTTCTTCTTTTTCTTAATTTCCTTTCCATAATTTTTCTTTTCTTTTCATTTCACTTGTACTCTCTCTCTCTCTCTCTCTCTCTCTCTCTCTCTCTTTCATCTCTCAACATTTTAATTCTCGTGTCTTCTTTTCCTCGGATTCTGTAATTTCGAATTCCTTTCATCTCTCTTGTTGACTCCTTGGATTATCGATGAGAGAGAGAGAGAGAGAGAGAGAGAGAGAGAGAGAGAGAGAGAGAGAGAGAGTTGGCAATAAGCAGCTGAAGATGAGATAAGGACGATTGGAAATACCAATAAAATTGTTGGAAGGAAAGTTAAAGGCGATTTGGAAAGTATATGGGGAGTTGAAATTAAGGGGAATTGATCTGTCTTTGCAAGGTAATAAAAACAAATTTTTAGCAACATAAATTTTCTCTTTACAACGTAATAATAAAAACATATATTTATTAACATTTATTCATTTTATGTAAGATATTAACAAGAACGATTATTAACCAACATCTATTCTCTCTTTGTAGGGTAATAATAAAAAATATTTATCCAGATATATTCTCCCTCTGCAAGGTAATAGTCCTCTGAAAGCTGCCAGAAGTACGTCCCTTGTCCCTATGAAACCATAAAGATATGACCCATAAACTTAACCATCCGTGCCATTTCCGATAACCAAATCCTTTCCCATATACCCTACCTCGCTTGAGTGGCGTTACTGCAGGTCTCTCACGGTCGTAGAGAAGAGGGGAAAAAAGCTTGGAATGGACTCTGTTTACAGGCCTGGGCGATTGCATCACTATAAAGCTTGTTTTATTATCGCCGTGAATGCCTGCCAAAGCGTTTTCCAAAATAGCAGAGCACATCGGCCGTGGGAAGGGTAGGGACTGCTTCTCCTCCTGCCTTTATGTAGCTTTATCTCGTGTTTATTGATCGTGGAATTATTAGATTAGCTTCCCACCTGAGTGAGTGGTGGCGTTGCTCGTTTTGGTTGGGTATTTTAATGATTGGTATCCTCATTTCTGTGTGTGTGGTTTTTTGCTTTTCTTCTTTGTGTCCGGCGGCTGTATTATCAAAATTGGGTGCGCTAATGTATGGGGGAAAAAGCCTCAGTTTTCAACAGTGTTTCTGAAGCATTTTTTTTTTTTTCCTGTCCGACTCTGGGCAAAGGCTCAGAGCCTGTTTCTCGGGGGCAGTGTCCTATCCCAAGGTCCTGTAGTCCTCCTACACCTCCACATGTCACCACTTAGGCGCTAACACCCACCATCCATATTGAATACATGCTAGGGCTGTCACATACAGGACTGGTGTATTAGTATTATCGGGGGTATTTTTACGACATGTCGGCGGGTCATCTGGTAGATCAGAAAGGTTTGCTTTTAGGAAATTCACATCCTTAAACTATTACCTGCCCCAGCCGGGATTCGATCCTGGGTCCATTAGGACTGCAGGCCGCCTCTGTACCGATTCAGCCACCGCCTCCCCCATTTGTTGATGATAGAACACATCTGACCCTGTGATGGTCGGGGCAAGGATAATATTGCTCCAGCTAACGCCACGCCACATGACTGTTCAGCTGAGAGTGAGTTATAGGAGACCCAGAATGTCACCTCGGTTTGTGTGAAGTAATATTGGCAAGACGTTAAGTGTTGCGGCTCACGCTTCCTTGGACCTCGGCAAATTAATCCTCTTATGTATTTTTCATCTCTGCTCAATTTTTATGCAATGGCCTGACTAGTATTCTCCATTACATCGGTGTATTTTGGCTGTATATCGGCAGTGTGTTGTGCAGTATTTTCCTTCAGTATTGTCTAGTGTGTAGGTGTATTTTGCAGCATTTATGTGTATTTCTGCAACATTTCGGTTTATTTATGCAGTATGTTGATATTTATCTGCTATATTTCCTTGTATTTTTAGCAGTATTTAAGTGTATTTTACCAGGAATTCGACGTATTGTTACTTTATATCCTTACAAACATTTTTCCATGGAGACCATACATCAGCTTTGTATTTCTCAGCAGTATTTTGTTATGTACCGTATTCAGCAGAGTAATGGCAGTTTTTTAAGCAGTAAAATTTGTGGTAATATTTCCCGTACGCTTCTTAGTTAATCTTGTTATATAGATATTTTTCCCGGGAGATTATATCAACAGATTCTAAGCAGTTTTATTAATGAATAATAAAAGTTCTAAGGTAATATTTCTCATGCATTTCTTTCCTACAGACAGGTACGTACTTTCCCAGAAAATATATTAGCATTTTATTTTTTATTTTTTTAAGCAGTATAAGTTATAAGGCAATATTTCACGTGCTTTTCTTAATCTTCTTACATTCATATTTTTCCAGGACTATATTAGCAGTTTTTTAAGCAGTTTTTTAGGCAGTATAAGTTATAAGGTAATATTTCTCGTTCTTTTCTTTCTTAATCTTCTTACATACATACTTCTCCAACGTGAATATACATCAGTCTTGTGATATTCTTCACTGCGCTGGTGGGACATTTTCTAGGCTGTGGTGCTCTTCCTTGCTGTGTATAGAAGCTTTAAGATCCTCAGCACTCACGCCTTTATGACCGAATAGGGAGAGTGAGAGAGAGAGAGAGAGAGAGAGAGAGAGAGAGAGAGAGAGAGAGAGAGAGAGAGAGAGAGAGAGAGAGAGAGGAGAAAATAAAAAGAATGGTGGAAGAAGAGGAGGATGTTTTGGACGAAAGATAAAGGTTATGGCCGAGGAGGAGGAGGAGGAGGAGAGAGAGAGAGAGAGAGAGAGAATGGGTAAGGCGAGAGGATGATAAAGTGAGAGGAGGTTAGGCCATAAAAAGGAGATGCTAGGAATGAGATATGAAAGAGCGAAGGAGAGGACGGTAAAAGAGAGAGAGAGAGAAAGAGAGAGAGAGAGAGAGAGGGGGGTATGAAAGCTAAAAAAAAATGCCAGAAGGAAAAAAAGAGTACGAAGTGGACAGGAGTGGAGGGAAGAGGCAGATGATTTAAAATGTAAGAGGATGATATAAAGAGCATAAAGAGGAGAGAGCATAGAGAGCAAGGACGAAATAACGCTGGAGTAAAAAGAGAGACAGCTAAAATGTGAGAGAGTGTAGAATATTTTAACCGATAAGAGACACAGCTAAGAATATGAGAGAATGTATATGTTAACCTTAAAGCGAGGCAGCGAAGAATATGAGGGAATATAGAATGGGTTAGCCTCTCACAACTTTTATTCTCATTGCTGCTGAATATTCTGTTGCTCTTGTATTAAAATGAGGGAGCAAGGAGGGAAGGAATGAAAAGAGAGAGCCGATATAATTCAGGAAGAGTGGCAAAAAAAATGTGAGCAAATAAAGTTTAGGTTTGCGTTTCACAGTGTAGCATTTCATTACTGATATTTTCGTTACCATTGTCAATGCCCTTGTTATTCATTTCATTTCGCCTTCTTCCCATTTATTATGTTTTTCCCTTAATTTTTCTCTCCCTTTATTCGCGTTGGTCTCATTATTGGTCGTTCAGTCAACTGTTATAATTATTTCCTTCATTTTATTGTTGTAGTGTTTGTGGTAGTATGTGAGTGTTGATGGTAAGGGAGGCGTGTGTGTGTGTGTGTGTGTGTGTGTGTGTGTGTGTGTGTGTGTGTGTGTGAGAGAGAGAGAGAGAGAGAGAGAGAGAGAGAGAGAGAGAGAGAGAGAGAGAGAGAGAGAGAGATTGATAGGTCAGCAGGGCAAAAATCGGCAAGTGGGAAAACAAGAGAAATGGAAACGTATGGAGGAGGGGGAGGGAGAGAGAGAGAGAGGGAATTCCCCGAGGTGAGACAGATTAATTGACATGGGGTAAGGGACAGATGAGAGAGAGAGAGAGAGAGAGAGAGAGAGACAGAGAGACAGACAGACAGACAGACAGACAGACAGACGAGGAGAATGATAACAGATAACAACTAGGATAATATTAAAGAGTTTTTGTTGTAATTCTGACTAATGAAAATATTTTACTCGTCAAAATGAGAGAGAGAGAGAGAGAGAGAGAGAGAGGATTAATGGCTTTCGTGCAGATACGTGGATTATCTATTGTTTGGCTTCTATGTCGGTGTCAAAGCCGCTAGATGAACCTTTCGCTCCCATGGCGTTTTGTATATTTTTTCTTGCTCTGTTCACACATTTGTATATTGTTTAACAGAGATTTTTAAAAGTGAAGGATTTAGACATAGCCATCATTAACACCATCATCACAGGACATGCTTCTGTAGATGAATTAAAAGAAGTTTCGAAGTAGGAGGCAAAAAATATATGCATAAAAGAAATTATGGATTTAAAGAGGTTAATGCTTTGAACGACTACACCTGGCCTTTCTTTTCATCTTTTTCTCTTTTTTTAGGCTCCGTTTGACAACTTTCACCTTAGGGAGTTTTGATTTATTTATTTTTTGTTTATTTATTTGCTGAAGGAGGTGCAGGTCAGGAGAATACCTTTGTTTTCTTCCTGGTTAATTTCCGAGGACCCTTTGTCAGCAGAGGAAAATCCCTGCCTTGTGAAGGGTTAGAAATATAGCAATTAGTGTTATGGTTTCTGTGATTCATTTTCGGCTGAATAAAATCGTATACCTTTAGATGGAGTATACAGAGAGAGAGGGAGAGGTCGCACTTGGTTGAAAAAAAAAAATCCTCCCCAAATGATATGCGTTAATAAAATGCATGTGTTCTGATATGCATGAATTTCAGCTTTGAAAATGTAGATTGGTTTTTATTGCCTTTTGTGACCATATTTTGTGGCTCGATTCGGAAAGTTGGTTAGTGTGTGAATTCCGATTGTGTGTGTGTGTGTGTGTGTGTGTGTGTGTGTGTGTGTGTGTGTGTGTGAAGATCGTCAATCAATATAGATCAAGGTATTACTAAGGTGTATGTAGTTTGAATCGATGTTGGGGTATGTTTTTTTGTCTATCTATGTACATTCTATCCATCTCTCTTCTCTCTACCTCTCCTGCGTTTTCCCTCTGTCTGTTCCTCACTTCCCAGCTCTGTTACTCTGTCTAACTTTTGGTCTCCTTGCACCTCTCAACCCTTTCTTTAAATTTTCTTTTCGCACACTTTTTCCGTACTCCTTTCCTCTCGTCTCTATCCATCTCTCATCCTTGTCACTCCTTCCTCACAGCTTTGCATTCCAATTCCTGCCTTTCTGTATCCCTTTCATCAGTTCCTTTATCACCCATCTCTCTTTTTTTTTTCTACTTTCTCTTGTCCTTTCCCCTCGTCGCTCCTCTCCTCTCAGTAACCTTTTTTTTTTTCCTCTCTCTCTGTACACAGTACTTCTTTCACTCCATCCTCCTTCACATGTTCTCCTCTTCTCCCCCCTCCCCTCACCTCTTTCATACCTTTTCTTCCCTTTCCCTCCTCACTTTCCGTCCCCCTTCCCCTCTTCTATTCCCCTCCCCTCTCCCCTCATTTCCACCTCAAGGTCGCGTCATCATTAGCCCGCCCACTTAGTCAAGGAAAAGACCTCTTACGGATCTTCCTGGTCTCTTTCCTCATTTCCGAGACAAATTCCTGTTTCGCTGACTCTTGGCCTTGTCCTTGACTCACATACTGTATCTGTCTATAGCGCTTTCTATCAGTCTGTCTATCTGTCTATCTATCTATCTTTCTATCTGTATGTCTGTCTATCTATATCAGTCCGTTTGTCTCTATCTGTCCGTCTGTGTGTGTGTGTGTGTGTGTGTGTGTGTGTGTACTGATCTGACTGTCTTGTCTGACAGTCACTTTATGCCTTGCTGTATGTCTGTCCGTCTGTCTGTTTGTGTACTGATTTTACTGTTAGTTTGTACGTCTGTCTGGCTATCTGTCACTCTTAGTGTCTTACTGTCTCTGTCCGTCTGTCTGATTATGTACTGATCTGATTGTTAGTTTATATATCTGTATGGCTGTCTTTCACTGTCCATGTATGTGTCAACCTCCCTATCTGCCACACAGTCTGTTTTTGTGTATATATCCTTATTGTATCCTACCACTCCACCCCACCCCACCCACTTAGCTCTTCCACCTTGTCCTCCTCCGCTTGAGCCATCCCCCTCATTCACCCTCGTCCTTGTAATTCCTCCACTTTACCATTCCACCCTGAACATCCCCACTCAGCCCTTCTGCCTCGTTCCTTGTTACACACCTACACACCACTCCTATCTCGTCTCCTCTCCCCCTGCTTGTAAGTCTGAAGGCATTGGTGGTAATGATAGCAACACTGATACCCTCATCTTCCCCTCACAATACTCACCCAGCCATGCACCTTTATTCTGCCAGGACATAACACTTACCTGTAGGGGAAGAAATGAGTTGTAATTAGTATACTTGGTTATGAGGTAATATGATATGTAATTGTGTTTAGAGTAAGGACAAATAACTTAAAATATAGTACAAGAAAAAACCAAGACAGCCAGGCCCTAACATTTACCCGTAAAAGAAAAAGAGTAGTAATTAGTACACCTGGTTAAGAGGTAATATGATTTGGAATTTTGTTTAATATAAAGAAAAATAAAGTGAAGAACACCATGAAAAAAAGACGTAAGATTAATTCATGTTGACTTCGCGAAGATCTTTACAATGGGCCGTTATTTTCGAAGTCCTCATCTTCCCTCGGGCTACGACATGCAACAGTCTAATGCACATCCAGGTCCCCAATTGCACTCCTTTGTGAACAGGGACGGGGGAAACAAGCCGTATATCCCTTTTAATATGAGAGATTCGAATATCACTTTTATCAAGTAATGGTTTATGGTACCGCGGGGGATGGGGAGTGACGACTGGATCTCTCTCTCTCTCTCTCTCTCTCTCTCTCTCTCTCTCTCTCTCCGTCACCCAACCTGAGGGAGAGAGAGCAAAACTTAGAGATAAAGAGGGTGGAGCGGAGAAGTATTGGAGGGGGGACTGAGCTATGGCATGAGCGGGCAAAAATGGAATGCACAATAGGAATGTTTCAGTCCTCTCTCCTCCCCCAACCCTTTATTGAAACTACAGACGCACATACACACACATACTGTACACACACATACCCACGTACACGCACACACGCACATGAACACACACACGATTCATTCTCTCTCTCTCTCTCTCTCTCTCTCTCTCTCTCTCTCACACACACACACACACACACACACACACACACAACTGCTGTTTCCTTTCCTGTCATACATACACATGATCACGTCAGCGCACACAGTCATGGACAGACTTACACGCATACATATTCGGTGTCCAAGCAAGAAGTACGTTTGTAGAGTGTAAATAAGGTTCACGCATAGTCTACATACATACATGATCAAACACACACTTCACACACAATAATCTTTTTACTGTACACATGGAAAGCCAGCATACATGAACATAGTTTTGCACATGACACCTCAAGAAGTTACGTAGATACATACATACATGCATGCATACTTTACATACACACATACATTTCGACACAGACAGACAGACATACAGCAGCTAATGGAGTAAGGGACATGTGGTTTGGACGCAGTAGTTAGAGTTTCAAAGCAGATGGACGTGACCTAGCCATCTCTCCTACGAATTATTTGGATTATTATAGCCTTGCCTCGGGTTCTTACGCCTTGAATAGGTTAACGTGGGTCTGACCTACCGATACACACACACACACACACACACACACACACACACACACACACACACACACACACACACACACTTCCAGGTAACTTATTCAACATGCATTTGCAACCATGGAAACTCTCTCTCTCTCTCTCTCTCTCTCTCTCTCTCTCTCTCTCTCTCTCTCTCTCTCTCTCTCTCTCAAAATAACGCCATTGATTACAGGTAGAAGGGATGAGCGGAATATTGTATCGAATATTCATGAAACACATAATCGCTTGATGCAGCCCGCCCATGTGTGTTTTCTGTCTGACTGTCTCTCTGTCCAGATGCATTTATTTTTGTTTTGTCTGTATTCCTGGTTGTCTGTTTATATTTGCCTGTGATTTGTGTTTTTCTGTGTGTGTGTGTGTGTGTGTGTGTGTGTATGTGTGTGTGTATCTGTCTGTCTGTCTCTGTCCCTACATCTGGCCAATTTTACATGCAGTTCAATCTGTGTATTTATTTAGTTATTGCACACACACACACACACACACACACACACACACACACACACACACACACACACACACACACACACACACACACACACACACACACACACAGGGGGAAAGAGAGAGAGAGAGAGAGAGAGAGAGAGAGAGAGAGAGAGATCCAGCTAACCACCTAAACATTTTTATTCACGACTGTTTTAGTGATATTAATAATGGCTAGAGATAATAAATGTTACATACAAGACTAAATTATTAAAAAGGAGCGAAATAATGGCCCAAACTATTTTTTTTACACCAATAAATAATAACTACACCATAAACAATTAACTGAACTTCATTCGTTATACACATTGAAAAAAATTGCCTCTTTTATATTGGTAATTTTCTCTGCATATATTTCTGCAGTATTTTTATTTTTTTATCATGATGATGGTGGAGACAGTTAATTAATTATAATGATGTCTGTCCTTGATATGGGAAGTAGAAAAATGTTGATGATGATTATAGGGATTTTAGATGATGATGATGATGATGATGATAGAGATTTCAGGTGATGTTAGTGATGATGATGATGATGATGATGTCTTGTTAAAAGCAGAGACGATAGTAATAATGATAACTGTGAGGTTTACTTTTTTTTTTTTTTAAATCTGAGATGATAATGATGATGGTGATGATGGAACTTTTTATGGGAAGCTTTGATCATGATGACAGATTTAGTCTCTCTCTCTCTCTCTCTCTCTCTCTCTCTCTCTCTCTCTCTCTCTCTCTCTCTCTCTCTCTCTCTCTCTCTCTCTCTCTCTCTCTATCACGTCCATCCATCACCGTGACAGAGTGAGAAATTCTTGGGGAGAGGGAGAGACAAGAGAGACAAAGAGATAATTTGAATAACGTCAGAAATAAGGATGGAAAAAAGAAAAAAAAAAGCTGAGTAAAAATGAGAAGACGGAAGGAGGTAAGTGAATTAACATACTCATAGACGAGAGAGAGAGAGAGAGAGAGAGAGAGAGACCGTAGATACACACACTACACAGATTGTACTCTCCTTAATTGGTTTGAGGGCATTACTAGAATGTTATTAGCAGATTTTATATATATATATATATATATATATATATATATATATATATATATATATAGAGAGAGAGAGAGAGAGAGAGAGAGAGAGAGAGAGAGAGGGAGAGAGAGAGAGAGAGAGAGAGAGAGAGAGAGTTGGCCCTGTCTCTCCATTTATCTTTCTTCAATCGACATTCTTTCCATCTTGCATCCTGGGTGACTGCACATTGGCATTTAACTAGCCATTGCATCGTTATATCGTCCCTAAATATTTCCCTCTCCACTCAACTTTTATTCTCTTCCACTTCCTAGATCACATCTGCTCCGTTTCTTTCTTCCTCTATCTTTCTTCCTTCCCCTTTACATTTGCCTTGGTGTTTCCTAGTATGGTGTAATACTCATAATAGGCGAGGCAAAGTTACATTTGTAGCTAGAATAGTTCCAAACCACTATTTTTATATATACCACTACCCTCTCTCTCCAGCTCAGTTTCGTGTCCCGTCTTTCCTCGTAAAATTATGTTGCGGCCGCACAATATATAGATGCATAAAGTACTTCCACTGCATTCACATTTATATTATTGTACACTTTCCATTTCCATTTCGTTGTCCTACATCCCCCTTTTTCCCTGTAGATCTCCCTTTTTACCTAACGAGATATATTACTTGATAGGATCATCACACCTGTATTAATGCATTAACTAATTCAACACACGAACATTTATACTTTTCCACTTTCCCTCACTCGATTTCTCTCTCTTCCCTTCCCCTATCCTCTTTACCCTTTCCCTTTATACATTTCCCCCCTTTTTTTCTAATGAGGTATAATACTAGGTGGCAGCAGCACACGTATATTGATGCCTGCTTCCATCTCACCGCACCCGCTCTGCATAAAGCCGATATTGAAAATCCATCCCCGCCCATTGTCTACTGAAGAAGCAATATATAAGCCTGCATCTGCCCGCACCGCTGCTCTCTGTGTGTGTGTGTGTGTGTGTGTGTGTGTGTGTGTGTGTGTGTGTGTGTGTGTGTGTGTGTGTGTGTGTGTGTGTAAAAGCCTATCGATATAACAATTTTAATACCAAACAGTATTCAGGGGTAATATACAAAATAAATCACTAACGAAGAGATTATTAGGAGCTTTCTATCTGTACGTGGATATTCTCTCTCTCTCTCTCTCTCTCTCTCTCTTCGCTACCTGAGGGGACCCAATGGTACGGAACACGACTTTTGGCTTCGGATGTCTCAGCTTGTGGGATTTGGGGATTTGGTTTTGGTATTTTGTGTTTGTTTGCGGGATTCTGTGTTTTCGTGAGCTTTTGTTCATGTAATTGTGTGTGAGTGTGTGTGTGTGTGTGTGTGTGTGTGTGTGTGTGTGTGTGTGTGTGTGTGTGTGTGTGTGTGTGTGTGTGACCTTTGACCTGACTGCAATACGTAATGACCTGTGTTTTGATCCCGTATTTGCAGACAGTTTAATTTTGTTTGCCAATCGTGATGTTATTAGTTCATCAGTGATATATTTAGCGGGAGTTTTTATCGGTGTGAAGGCAATGAGATTAAACTGGGTTACATTTGGAGAGAACCTGAGCAATTGACCTATATATATGAATGATTGTGTGTGTGTGTGTGTGTGTGTGTGTGTGTGTGTGTGTGTGTGTGTGTGTGTGTGTTGGAGTCTGCCTTTGTCTGTTTCTGTGCCTTGTGTTGTCTGTCTTTATAACTTTTTTTTTTAATCTTGCCAAAATGTGTATCCATCCATCTTCCCATCTTTTGCACACACACACACACACACACACACACACACACACACACACACACACACACACACACACACACACACACACACACATACTTAATAGGCAACGAAGTGCTGAAGTGCAGGAGGGCATGAGGGAAGCCGGCTTGGAATGGCTTGCGGGAATGGACAGGATGCAGAAACAGGAAAAAGGCAACACAAAAGCAGGAGAACTATGACGAGAGTAGCCAGAGAAAATTGGCCGCACCCCCATTCAATCATCATTCCGGCCCCCGACATTTTTGGCTCCACCCCGAGTTTTTTTTTATTTTTTTTGTGGGATGAAGCCAAAAATTTCGAGGATTGACTGAAAGGGTACCGAAGGATGCTGAAGTTTGTTTATATTTCTTTCAGGCTGATGAAGCCTTTGTGTTTAAGTCGTGTTTCCACCACTTGATTTACTTGAATGAAAGGATACTGAAGGATGTATAATTTCATATTTGTAAACTAACTTTTTTAACACACATTCTGGCCATCCCATCCCTCATATTCCCCCGCTCCCACTCAGCCTGATCTCTGTTTCTCCCACTACGCACTTCTCATCATCTCTTCTGTACGAACCGTGTCTTTCCTCTTCCTTGCATCCTTTCACACCAACCATCTACATCTTTTATTCCCCTTTTTCCACACTTGAGTCTCCTTCCATCCACTTGACGTCTCTTTTCTCTCTCCTTCACTCAGCCCCACCCCTTTCCACAAGTTCCGTCTCTTCGTCATGTCTTCACATACCTCTCTCTCTCTCTCTCTCTCTCTCTCTCTCTCTCTCTCTCTGTCCAGCCCATTCTCTACCTATGTTGCCCCTTCCATTCCCCAGCACCGTTCCCCCTCAGATCTCACTTATCCCTTCCACCACGCTCCCCCACTCTGACATCCCTGTTATTCTTCCTCCTGTCCCTCCCGGCCCCTTTCCATTTCTTTACCAATTTCGCATGATTCACTCTTCCCCTACCCAGCCCTCCACTCCCCACCCTTCCCCTCTTCATCTTCATATCCCTCCCCCTTCGTTTCCCTTATATCCCTTGTTTATTCTGCCCCTCACATTTCTCTCCTTCCCTCTCCTCTTCATGCTGCTCTACCGCACAATCCCCCAACATTCCTTCCATCCCTTCCACACACTTTCCACCTCATACTGTCTCCTTCACATGCCTTCTCTTCCACTCTCCATCCCTCTCACTCTCCATCCTTTCCCCTCACTATTTATCCCTCTTCATTGCTTTCCATCCTTCTTACGTTCTTTCCATCCTTCGTCCTCACTCCATCTCTCCCCCTCATAGTCCCTTGCCCTCACTCACCATCCCTCTCCCTCGCTCTCCATCCCTCGCCAGCCAGCCCTCTGCCTAAACATGGTACTTAGCTGGAATTCAGAGAGAGGCACGTCTGGTAGCCTGGCATTTCCCCCTCTCTCTCCCTGGCTGCCCCCTCCTGCACTCGTTTGCCCTAATAATTCCTCACACGGGTAGAGCAGCAGCGGGCCGAGCATTCTCCCAGCTGGCCTCTTTCATCGTCCTTTGTAAATATTATTGGCTGGGCGTTTCATTAGTAACATTGTTGGAGTCCGGAAGTGCTTGGATGCTTAGTGTTTTGTGCTGTTATTTTTTCTCGTCTTTAAATTTCTAGGTGGGGGTCGTGGGATTTGAATATTAATCTCGTTGGGATTTGTATGTAATTAGTATAGGGATTTATTAGTAAGATTGTTGGCTTGGGAAGTGCTTGGGTGCTTAGAGTGTCTTGTGTTTTCTCATTTTTCTTTTAATCTCAATATTAGTCGTGGGATTTGGTATTTATCTCCTGGAAATTTTTGTGATTTTTTATATTTTCAAAATTTCGTCTGTGATGTTGCTGGTAGCAATGGTGGGTAGGGAAATATAAGCTTAGATTTATTTTATATTTTTGTCTACTCCTTGAATGCTTAATTGTACTTTTTATTTATCATGATTCTCACGGGATTTACGTAAGAAAATCGTAGGAATTTGTGCAGTTATTATGCTTATTACAATCGAACGGGAAATGTTTATGGTTAGGAGTGATTTTTAATGCATGTGTTTTTTTACGCTTGGAGGTACACGGATGCCTGCTTTAATACTTGAATTTTCACGAAGTCTGAGGAATAGCCTAGCTGGAAATTCTGCTAGGATTATGATATTCTAGTAACAGGAATGTTTCGGAGTCTCAACAGTAGTTGTGTTAGATGGAGAAGCACATGAATGTACTATGCTTTAGTTATTTCAGTTTTTACAGTGTTAATAATCTGCAAATTCTCGTGTGTGGTTATATTTATGATGCTTTAGCACCGAAAGTATATGGCAATGTGTGTGTGGAAATTAGTCTGAAAATAGGTAACGTTATCGAGCTGCGAGGTGCTGGGGTGTAATGTGTATGTTAGGTGCATTAATGTTCGCAGAGTTAATGCATTACTCTCTTTGGATATTCGAGTTTGATTATGTTGATCATACTCCAGTGCTAGGAATATTTAAGCTCTTCATTGCAAACATTTTTGGGAAGAGAAGTGTTAGAATATTTATTGCTTTAGTTGTTTTACCGTTTACAGGATTTAATTCCTTCACAGTGGCGCTGTACTTTTTACTGATTGTTTTTCCAGCATCTAGACAATAATAATCTGCTTAATCTGACTCTAGCGAGGAGAGTGTGAATAAAACGTCCTCTGGCTAGTTGTAGTGTAGTTCTTGTAGCCCCAGGTTCATATGAAACGTGAACCTGGCGAACTGCAGCCTCCCTTTGGGGGACTGAGAGGGAGGTGAGAGACGTTCGTATAACCGGGCAGCTCCACGACCCGGGTATATCAGTGCCATCAGGCGAAGGTGTCCCACTCCAGCACCACTTATTCTGGCTTAAGTAATTAACCATTAAATATAACTGGAAATTAACCGTGATTATGATGCTTTAGTACCGGGAAAATGTGTAGGCATTTTATTAGTAACATGGGTGGGTCGGGAGGTGCTTCAGTGTGTAGTGTTTTTTAGGAGCGTTTGTGTTCACAGAGTTTGGCCATTAATCTCGTTTGGAATTCGGCTGTGTTTATGTTTATGACGCTCTAGTTCCGGGAATGTTTGTTTGTTTGTTTACGTACAGGAATGAAATTGGTTAGCCTCTGTCTGTCTCTCATTTGAGCATAGCATTTGCGGACGCGTATGTGGTTATCCTTTACGCATTTCACTCTTAATTTTCCTGAAAGTATGGGCGTCATTCTGTTAAACCCAAATGTTATCAGAAAAAAAAAAAAAGCGTATCTGGTAATTCTAGTTATGACATGGTGGGGAGGAAAGGGAGGGGGTGAGTGAGGAATTGGAGGTTTTAATGTTTTATTCATACACGTACACAGTCGATATATTTAGTTGGGCCCGGCTGAAAAATCCTACCGACATAGATGGGGGAAAATATCACAACCTGGGCATGTGGGTGGGTGTGGGTGTGGAGGGGGTGAGTGTGTGTAAGGGGGGAAGGTTGTTTGTGCGGGTGCTGGTGGGGAGTTTGTGTGCGTAGGGGGGTTTTGTGTGTGTGTGTGTGTGTGTGTGTGTGTGTGTGTGTGTGTGTGTGTGTGTGTGTGTGTGTGTGTTTATGGATGGAAGGAGAGGGGGATTGGTAGGGTAGGATTGGGTAGGAGGTTGGTAGAATAAGGTGGAGGTCGGTAGTAGGGTAAGGTAGGGTAGAGCAGGGGGTTGGTAGGGTAATGAGAGGGTTCGTAGGTTAGGCGAGGAGGCCTTGATAGGGTAGGGATGTTGGCAGTAGGGTAGGGAGAGGAGACTGACAGGAGAGAAGGAGAGGAGGTCAGCAGTGCAGGGTAGAGGTAGGTAGGATATGGTAGGGGGATGGGAGCGTTGATAGTAGGGGTGGTGGGTGGGGGGGATAGGGGTAGTAGCGGGGCAGCGTTTGGCTCCACAATGAATTTAAACTTTTGTCGGACGTCGAAACTGAAATAAAAGATGATTCGCCCTTTTTTGAAGCTGTGTTAATCCTGTTAAAAAGGGATTTGTATCGGAAAACGCGTGATGGTTCCCCTGGATGCTATAAAAGGCTACAGTCCAATAAAAATGCCAACAATACGGCGCTATCTACTGAAAAACCTCAGTCCTCTGTCTGCCTCTGTGTGTGTGTGTGTGTGTGTGTGTGTGTGTGTGTGTGTGTGTGTGTGTGTGTGTGTGTGTGTGTGTGTGTGTGCTGTACGAGTGTGTCGTGTCTTGCCTCTGTGTGTGGTATGTGTGTGTGTGTGTGTGTGTGTGTGTGTGTGTGTGTGTGTGTGTGTGTGTGTGTGTGTGTGTGTGTGTGTGTGTGTGTGTGTGTGTGTGTGTGTGTGCTGTACGAGTGTGTCGTGTCTTGCCTCTGTGTGTGGTATGTGTGTGTGTGTGTGTGTGTGTGTGTGTGTGTGTGTGTGTGTGTGGGGTATGTGTGTGTGTGTGTGTGTGTGTGTGTGTGTGTGTGTGTGTGTGTGTGTGTGTGTGTGTGTGTGTGTGAGTGTGCGCGCACTTTTGTGCATGTGCGCATGTATGTCTGTGTGTGTGTGGCGACGAGAGTTAGCTCCCAGCAAAAAGTTATCTGGGTTAGCAAAAAAAAAAAAAAAAAGGAAAAAATGGAGGGGAATAAAAATTAAACGCGTCCCGTATCTCACCGACGTTTTGCTAGGTCGTGGCGAGTCGGTCAGGGATGCTGTGAACTATGGCCGCTCACTCACTGCTTCACTGTTACGCTGTCCACTCCCACTTTTTTCCTCTCACTCTTCGCTCTACCACCCTTTCCCTATCTCATGTCTCTTTTCTCTCATTTTCATGCTTCTTTCTTGCTCTAACCTTACTCGCTTTCCTCCTTGCTTTACCTGCCTCCTTCCCTTTACATTATCCACTTTTAGAATTATTTTCTTTACTCCCCTTTCCTCCCCTTTTTCTGTCTTGCTTCTTCCGGTCGTTCTCTCCGCCCCATTTTTCTCCATACTCATTTCCACTTCCCCCACTCACTCTCTTCTCTCTTTTTCTCACATCCTCTTTTCTGTTCGCCCATCCCTCTCCCACCCACTTTGCTCCCTTCCCCCTCCCATTCCTTTCCTCTCTTTCCCCGGTGTGACCTGTAGCGAATGGCTTTTGACTCTTATCCTCTTTTCCCCTCCTCCCTCTCCTTGTCTTTCACCTCTCTCATTTTTGTCTCCTTTCTCCTTTCCCTCCCCTTCCTTTCTTTTTTCTCCATACCCATTCCTTCTCCCTCTCATATATTCGACTTCCTCCCCTTCACGCCCTTTCAAACCCCCTTTCCCACTTCTCTCCCATTTCCTCCTCCTCTCCTCCATCTCTCTTCCTCTTCCCTCATTCCCTTCCTCTTCTGTCCCTTCATCTCCCCCTTCACCCCTCTATATCTGTGTGTAGGTGTGTAAGGAAATGCTTTATTGCTGTCGTTAAGGTTGAAATATAGGTTTTACTTCCCCTCTCCCTAGATCCCCTCCTCATCACCCCAACCCTTTCCCCACCTCGCCCCCACCGCTTCCCCTCCCTTTCCCCTAGCATTACAATTTCCCCATCTCAATATTCTGCCCTCTTCTCATTCCAGCTTCTCTGCTTTCCTCCCTCTTCTCCTTTTCCCTGTTCCTCCCTTCCCCAATCCTCATTCCACCCCACCCTCTTCCCCTTACTTTTCATTAGTCCCCCTTTTTCCCCTCACAATCCCCGTCCCTTCCCCTATCCCTCCCCATCATCCCTACCGTTGTTGAACACTGATAAAAGTCACGGCCTTACATTCATCTGCCTTGCTTCATACCCATCCCCACCTCTACACCATCTCACTCCATCTCCCCCTCCTAACCCTCCCTCCTCCACCCCATTACAGAATATTCATCCTTGCCCCTCTCCCTCTTTCTCTTCCTCTCCTCTTCCATCTTCATCTCCATCTTCAACTCCATCTCTCTCCCCTTTCTCATCTTCCTCCCCGTCCTCTTCCCCTTCCCTCTCTGTCTCCCTGCCCGTCTTCTTCTCTCTCTCTCCCTCTCCGTTTCCATCTCCCTCTCGTCTCTGTATTTATCTCCCACTCCCATCCCCTCTCCCTCCCTCTCATCCTCTTCCTCTCCCTTACCCTCACCCTCTTCCTCTCCCTCTCTCTCTCACCCCCTCTCCCTCTCCTCTCCCTCTCTCTGACTCTCCCTCCTCCCTCTCCCCGCATCCATATCGCTGTCGAGCACTGATAAAAGTCACGACGTCACATCCGTCTGTGTATAAAATAGAAGTCGGTTGGACTCAGTTGCAGGGTTCCATTAATATCGTTTAGCGTTGATGGATCGTGGTTCGTTGTGTGTTACCGCCACCCGTTTGCCCCTTCACTACGACGGTGTGTGTGTGTGTGTTTGTGTGTGTGTGTGTGTGTGTGTGTGTGTGTGTGTGTGTGTGTGTGTGTGTGTGGCCGGGGGGGGGGGTTCTGGCTACATTAGGGGATTTTACTAAGCGGATCGCCCGTCACCGTGGAGTCTCCAGTAATAAATGGCTGTATTATTATTATTATTATTATTATTATTATTATTATTATTATTATTATTATTATTATTATTCGAAATTGGAGGTGAAGGCTGTACTCCATGCTCAACAGTTCTCACCATCAAGAGGAATCTGGCGGGTTTTCTATTCATTCCTACTGCAAACAGGAAAGAACCAAAATTTGCAAACTCGAGGGAAAGTTGTTCTCCAGAAAAAATGAACAAAAGATAGCCCAATTCAAAAGTCGCTCATTTTGATATGCCTGAATAAAAGAGCTAAAAAAAAATTGGGGATGATAAACGCTTTGGCTAAGGGATACCTATGGCAGGTGTGTGAGGTGAGGGGAAATAGCTGTTTGCTGTATTTATCCCTGTATGACATCTGTAGACCATGATAAAGTGGAAAGTATCTCTCTCTCTCTCTGTCTCTCTCTCTCTCTGTCTCTGTCTGTCTGTCTGTCTGTCTGTCTCTGTCTCTCTCTCTCTCTCTCTCTCTCTCTCTCTCTCTCAAAGTGAAGGCAATATTTACGTGGAGTGACAAGCCGGGAATGACCATTGCCGCCAGAATGTAATATTGCTCCTGTGTTCTTTGATCCAACACCGCTTAGTACAATCCAATCCCCTTTTTAGTCGTATTCCCGACCCCTTTCCAGTCCCTTTTGTTGTAATTTCCAATCAGTATGCAGTATTTTTTTTTAGGTATAGCCTATCCATTCCCTGTTTTTTTTTTAATTCCCCTCCTTATCTAATCCGTATTTTTTTTATTTTCAGCTGTTTTTCCAATCCTCTTCCTACTTATTTCCCATCTTTATCTAATATTTTTTTCAATTATTTCTCTCCCCTTTCCAGTCATTTCTTTTCAGTCTCTAGTACTTTTTGTTGTTATTTCCAGCTCTTTTCTAATAATTTTCTTCATTATTTCCCACCCTTTTCCAGCCTTTTCGTGTTTTTTTCCCATTCCTTTCCCGTCCTTTTCATAGTTATTCTCATTCCCTTTCCATCATTGTATTTTTTTTTCCAATCTATCTATCTGTCTAGAGCCGTAGTGTTGCCTTTTTTTTCTGCCAGTGAGTTATGTGAAGTTAGCTGCAAGTGGACGAAAATCTAGGCCAAGTTAGGGTGAAAGGAGTATAGCAACAACCATGAATGTCCGCGATGTTGGCTCGAATTCTAGTCTTGGAGAACAGGCATCACGAAACGAATACGCTAAACACTAACCCACCACTTCGCCATCATCACTTCTCCGAAATTTCATCATGTCGCCTCCAACTCCTGACAATCTCTCTCTCTCCCTCTCTCTCCCACTTTCTCCTAATTAACTTGCAGGAAAATTATAGTGCACGTACACAATTTAGGGGATTAATTCTCTCTCTCTCTCTCTCTCTCTCTCTCTCTCTCTCTCTCTCTCTCTCTCTCTCTCTCTCTCTCTCTCTCTCTCTCTCTCTCTCTCTCTCTCTCTCTCTCTCTCGATAAATAAATAGATAGATAGGTACCTGTTTTGTGAGATGTTACCTACTTATTCTCACATGTATTTAAGTTTTAATTTTGATTTTTATATCTTTACAGGTAAGACGAAGCGAGGAAGGCAAAGAAGATGGCTTGATACGGTAAGAGAATATGTGAGAAAGTGAAGTGTGGGTGATGAGGAGGCACGAGAAGTGATTAAATGTGGAAGTGAGTGGATGAAGTATGAACGGAAGTGCACATGTCAGGGGAGGGAAGTGCTCAAGTCAGGAGAGGGAAGTGAAGTCCACGTATCAGGGGAGGGAAGTGAAGTCCACGTATCAGGGGAGGGAAGTGAAGTCCACGTATCAGGGGAGGGAAGTGAAGTCCACTTATCAGGGGAGGGAGGTGATGTGCACGTGTCGAGGGAGGGAAGTGATGTGCACATGTCGAAGGAGGAAAGTGAAGTTCATGTGTCGATGGAGGAAAGTTAAGTGCACATGTCGAGGGAGGGAAATGATGTGCACGTGTCGAGGGAGGGAAATGATGTGCACGTGTCGAGGGAGGGAAATGATGTGCACGTGTCGAGGGAGGGAAATGATGTGCACGTGTCGAGGGAGGGAAATGATGTGCACGTGTCGAGGGAGAGAATTGAAGTGCACGTGTGGAGGGAGGGAAATACACATATCAAGGATCAGACCCCTTAAAATTATGTGTGGATGGTTTTGAGTGTGGGATGGATAGACAGATAGACAGACAGACAGACAGACAGACAGACAGATAGATAGATAGAAAGATAGATAGATAATGTAGACGGACAGGTAGACTAACACAGCATATTAATTCTGAAGCTTTAAACTACGAGTATGTAAAGAGAAGTCATACTCTAATTACCGTCCTTTTGTCTTAGTAATGGCCGTTTGTTTCCTCACTAATTGACTTGATCTTGTTACTCTTGGTTGGTGAATGGGCGGGTGTGAATGTAATTGGCTTTTTAGTACACCATGTAAGCCACTACTTTTGGATGTACAGTCATGTGCAATTGTTTTTGTGCATAGTACTTGGAATCTCCAGCCGTCCTTATTTTTTTTGGATTAAATTAGAGGGGAATGGGAAAAATGTATATTAAACATCCTCTCTCTCTCTCTCTCTCTCTCTCTCTCTCTCTCTCTCTCTCTCTCTCTCTCTCTCTCTCTCTCTCTCTCTCATCATTTCTCTTCTCATCTCTTCTCTTCTCTTTTCTTCCCCTTCTCTTCTTCCTCCACCCACCGTCTCCTCATCCCCGCTAATAATATAAGCCGTGACGGACTGTAGTGTCGCATAATTACCGACTCTGTTAGGAAACGCAACAACACCCTCAGACCTGCGTGTTGTATAAGCCTCAGACCTGGACGAAGCTGAGTTTGTATTCCATCATCGTCGCTGGTTTAAAGTTGGAAGTTTGCGATGGTAAAAATGATGAGAAGTGATACAAATAACTACAATAATAATAGCAACAACGGCATCCTGAGGTAGAGAAAGTAGAAGAGGAATAATAATAAAATAATAATAATAATAATAATAATAATAATAATAATAATAATAATGTCTTATTACTGTCCTCAAACTTGCATGTTGGATAATCTCATACACAGGTGGGCGGAGAGTGTGTATTTCTCCGCTTATTTAGATATGTTGCGAAGGGTGTGAGGGGAAACGAAGAAAGAAATTAAAAACAGGGATAATAATAGCAAATAGTAATAATAAGAATGACATTTAATACTGCTACCCTCAGCCTTGCGTGTGAGATAAGCTCAGACGAGGACGAGGAGTTGGTATTTCTGCACCTTCACTGACTCAATCGTGTATCCTCTGTGTTTTATTATGTAATTTTGTCCTGAATTTATGTATTAAGGGTTGTGATAATGCAGTTTCTGTGACGTAAGGATTCATGTGTATTCTCTCAAGCAGACTACTAAAAATTCGTGAACTCGCTAACTTACAACA
>NC_137044.1:15384230-15404230 GCF_032717465.1 Coenobita brevimanus
TATATTGTATATGTCCCGGTCTGTCTATCTATGTGTAGGTCGCCTGCCTGTCTGCATTCATATCTTACCTGTCTCTGCGTCTCTGTCATGAGTATCTGTCTGTCCATCTATCTATGTTTGATCAAATTTCTATATATCGTCAGCTGTTATCGGCATCCAATTTCCTGTATGTATTTCTGTCTCTGTATCTGTCACTGTGTATCTCTTATCTGTCTGTATATTTATCGTCTGTAGCTGTCTCTATCCATCTGTGTATCTGCCAGTCCGTTTATCTATCTCTGTCTGCCCTTTGTACACCTATCGATCTATCTATCTATCGTATCTATCTATTCCCTGCCGCTTTAATCCTAAATTTTACACCGTGTGATCGCCACAAAAACGCCTCAAAGCCTCTCTATCACAACTCATTACCTCTCCATCTCTTTCTCTCCCTCCCTTTCTGCTTCCCTTTCTCTCCCTCTCTTACCTCTCCTCTATCTCCTCCCTCCCTCTCTCCCTCCCTTATTTACCTGTCCTCTGTCTCCTCCTCCCTCTAGCTTTCCCTCACTTACCTATCCTGTATCTCTCCCTTTCATTCCTTTTCTTTCTCTTCTTCTTGACTGTTCTTCCTCTTCTCTTATCGTTCTTTCTTCTCGCCTTTCTCTTCCATCCTTCTTTCTCCCGAAGTCGCCTGTCACAGCTCATCGTCTCTCATTCTTATGTATCTTTCTTCCCTCTCTCCATCCCTCCCTCTCCCCTCTTTTCCTTCCCTTCTCTCTCTCCTCGTGACTCCTCTTTCGTTCTTTCTCCTCTTCCTGCTCTTCTGTTCTTGTCGTGCCCTTTCTCTCTCTCTCTCTCTCTCTCTCTCTCTCTCTCCCTCAAACCGTCCTGTGTCATTTCCACAGCTGTGCATCTCTTTCTCCACATCAAACCCCCATCCCTTCCTCCTTTCCCATCGTGTCTTCTGTTCATCGTTTCTCTCTTCCTTCCTCCCTTGATCTCTCTCTCTCTTTCTCTCTCTCTCTCTCTTTTCTCTCTTCTCTACCTGCCTTTCTCCTTCCCCTCTGCCTACCTCTCTCTCCTCCTTTCTCTCCCTGCCTTTCTCTTCTCCCTTTCCTCCTGTCATGTCCACACGCCTCCCCTCCCCTCCTCTCCACATCATCCCCTCAAAGCCTCCCCTTCACGCTGCACTTATCCATTATGCATGCCTACCTTTCACCCTGAGCCCTTCCTACCCTCCCTTACCTTCACTCCCTCTCCCTCCCCCTCCTCTTACCCTCCTCCCCTTCCCCTCCCCCTCCCCTTCCCCCTCATATCCACATACCTACCTTCCCGTACGGTACAGCTTTCCTTTCACACATAAACACCTTTCCTCTCTCTCTCTCTCTCTCTCTCTCTCTCTCTCTCTCATTTATTTTTTCTGACCATTCAGAAGCCGTAAACTGTATTAATTATTTAGTATTTGCTCAATTTTCTTGACACCTCGAGATGACGAGTTCTTAGTTATGGACAGGCAGGATCTAAGAGGCATTTGGTCTGAAAGATAAATAGGTATAACACAGTTAAACAGACTGATAAATAGATAGATAGATAGATAAATAGGTAGATCGACGGCAACACATTGAGTTGGATCGATGGTTGGATGGATGAATGATGGAGTGAATGAAGCGAATAAGGAATAATTGAAGGAATGTATGACTAAGTGAATGAATGAAGGAGGGTAGGAAAGAGGGAATGGATCGATAGGTGCACGATATATAATAAATAGATAGATATACAAGTCGAGGAACACAGCGTTATGAGGAACACACTGAGGTGGTTTGGCCATGTGGAGAGGATGGAGGGTGAAAGACTGACGAAGAGAGTGTATGTGAGTGAGGTGGAGGGGGGAAAAGAGAGGGGGAGGCCGAGGATGAGATGGAGGGATGGGGTGGAGAGGTATATGAGAGAGGGGGGTGTGAGTTGGAAGCAGGGCAGTGAGATGGCGGGGGACAGGGCGACTTGGAGGCGATTTGATTGTGGCCACCCCAAACGGGATTGAGGCGTCTGGCAATAGATAGATAGACAGACAAGTCGATAAACAGACACGAGAAGCATACACCATACAGATCAAGTTCCTACCGATACTGTTTACACTAAAACGTAATGTAAATAAACCGATATACACGTATAACTCTGCCCCCGCCCGATATCCACCACACATAACACTACCCGATATTAACTCGCTGTTTGGGGTGACTGTTATTCATCTTAGGGCTACAGTACCGTGATGTATGGGGCAGGAGAGGGACGCCTTCATGTGGTGGCACTGATACAACCGGGCTGCACCTCATCTGCCTGGTTTTACAGATTTCACTCAACCACATCCCTAACAGTTTATAACTCTCTAAAAGTGTTAAAAATAAATCTGGAGATATCAAAAATTAAATGTGAATTACGTCACCTTGCAGTTGCCCCAATTTTTTTAAGGTAGTTCCCTCGTAATAAAGGGAATAAGTGAGTCTGAAGCTAGGTTTACGAAAATATACCCACCTGATTCTAAATTCACCTAAAGTTAGACACCTGACCGTAGACTCACCTGATCGTAGACTCACCTGAACCTAGACTCACCTGGAGCTAGACTCACCTGGAGCTAGACTCACCTGAGCGTAGACTCACCTGAGCGTAGACTCACCTCATCCTAGACTCACCAGATAAAAGGGGCAGGTATGGCACACGTGTAATAAATATCCCTTTGTGCTGTATTGGACCTTTTATATTCTGTCATGGTCATACAGTACACACACACACACACACACACACACACACACACACACACACACACACACCCACACACACACAAAACATCAGTAACTTTTTTCGAGCCAAATGTCTGTGTCGATTAATTTATCCTTGCAGAGAGTCCCCCAGTGTTTCGAAGTTTGTGTTGGGGGGAAGTACTTTTTCGTCGAAGATTTTCAAAGGTCGGTGTGTCAGACTAAAAAAAAAGAAGTACGGGTATTTCGTAGATTCAAGACTGTGTGTGTGTGTGTGTGTGTGTGTGTGTGTGTGTGTGTGTGTGTGTGTGTGTGTGTGTGTGTGTGTGTGTTGGGATGTGGTCTCTCTCTCTCTCTCTCTACTTATCTATCTATCTATCTATCTCTACCAACCCAGTCCCACTGTTCCAACAAAATTAAATAGTCCTCTAATTCTGATATGCATGCAGTGATAATATCCATGTCATTTCCATATTCAGCTAATTTTAATATTAACTCAGCATTAATATTTACCTACTTATATTGTTCACTAGGTATAAATATTCCTACTGGTCGAATATTAAACGTAATTTCAGTACTGATGGAATTTAGGACTGCATTGTAGGGTCTAGAGAGGGACGCCTTCACGTGGTGGCACCGATATAGCTGAGCAACACTTCTGCCCGGTTTTGCAAACGTACCTTAACTTCCTGCCTATCCCCCGAAAGGATGGTGGACTGCAGAGTGAGGGCAAGTTTACCCTCTAGTCCACCTGGTTTGCGTTGCACATATATGGGGTCACAACTATTACTACTACTACTACTACTACTGCTACTACTACTACTAAAATATTTACCTAATTTCCACCGCTACCTGACCCACACACAACAGTTGTTTTCAGCTTTATGAATTATACAGACTGCCACTTTATATACATTTTTAACTAGGGTTCCTGATGCTGTTATGTGCTGGCCATTAATGTGTAAATAAGTGGGGGTTTATGCATAATGAGTCTATGGCCCCATTCCATCTGCCACTCTGTTGATAGTCTCGAATTTTGGGTATTTTCATTTATGCCGTTTTCCTGGATTTTTAAACCATGGCCTTGTGGGGCATTGGGCTAAAATGGTAGTGATGGTAGGATGATGGTGCTGGTAGGATGGTGGTGGTGGTAGTTTTGATGATGGCAATGATAATGGGATGAGAAAGATGCTTATCCTCCCGTACTGAACTTTGTCGCCGATATTTTCAACCTTTATTTCCAGTTTAAGCTTTGAACCTTCACAGACGTCAGGGCATAACCATTTTTACGCTCCCTTCCATGTGATTGTAATGGAAAGCATAACAGATTTATTCCTGCCACAGACAGACGATTTCCCTCAGTCTAGTTTCCTACCGCCTGACGACACAGATATTAACCAACTCATTCTTGTCACCAACTGACGATTTTTCACGGGTTATTTCTCTCTCCTCGAACGTAAACAGAGATCTGAGCACTTCAGCCTTTTCATTCTAATTCCCTTTCCATTTAACGATACAAAAACATTAACCAGCATATTCTTGCGATTACCAGACGATTTTTTTACAGGCTATTTCTCTATCCTCGGGCAACATTGTATTCTTGATTCATGTATTCTTGTATTCTTGTCCCCGCCAAACGGTCTTATTTGAGGTCAAGCAAGAAACGTTCCCTGCCTCGCCATTAGGGACATCTCGCCTGGCTCCTCTCAGCGCCCCTGTCACCTAACTCACGCCCTATGTCACTCCTTGTATATGAGAGAGAGAGAGAGAGAGAGAGAGAGAGAGAGAGAGAGAGGGGGGGGGGAAGGAAGCTGCAAGAAAATGGTAGATTGAACTGAAGTGTAAAGGGAATAATTGGGGAACGTATGAGAGAAAATGGGAGTTGTGTGTGTGTGTGTGTGTGTGTGTGTGTGTGTGTGTGTGTGTGTGTGTGTGTGTTTCTCTGTACTCATGACCCAGTGTGCTATTCCTTGTGCTTCTCTGTATGTGCTTCGCTTTGTGTGAATCGCGTTATAGGAGACTAGAACAACGACCAGCCAAGTTACTACCACCATTACAATAAGTCTGTGAGATGGCGAAAGGAAGAAGGAAGGAGTGGAGGGAGGTAGGAGGGAAGGGAGGAAAGAGGTAGGTGGGAGAGAAGGGAGGAAAGTGGAGGAAGGACAGTAAGGAGGAGTAAGGAAGGTAGGAGAGAAGTGGACAGACAGTAAAGAAGTCATAAAGGAAGAATGAGGGATTGGGGAAAGAGGAAAGTAGGACCGAAGGGAGGTAGAATAAGGGAAATGTGAAGGGAGGAAACGTGGAGAAAGAGAAGGAGGAGGAAAGTTGCAAGGAAGAGGGAAAGAAGGAATGTTCAAAAGGGGAGACAGGAAGAATGAGGGAGATGGAAGATAGGAAGAAAAGGAAGAGTGGAAATAATTATAAAGGGAGGACAAGGAGAGGAGAGAGTAGGGTAACGAAGGAGGTAAGAAGATAGGGGGAGAGAGAGAGAGAGAGAGAGAGAGAGAGAGAGAGAGAGAGAGAGAGAGAGAGAGAGAGAGAGAACATCGCCTGTGCAGCGCTTTGTGCAATTCTCCTCCTGTACAGAGAGTTATCAGGTTTAATTCTCACAGACACTCTCACACATACTCGCCTCGGACGCTCTTTACTCTTGATATCCTTCATCCTCTTTGCGTTTAGGCTCATCAGCAGCTCTTCTTCCTCCTCCTCCTCCTCCTCCTCTCTGTCTTTCGTCCCTCTCTTTGTTCATTCTTGTCGCCTTCTTCCATCTCGTCCTTTCTACTCATCCTGTTTATACAGCGTAGTGTGTATTATGCATTCATATAGATATAGATGTGGTTTATGTATGTTTTGTGTATTTGTAGCATTTCTTAATTGTTTTCCTTTCATATTACGTCTGTATTTTTCCTATCCACCACTTTGGAACAAGAGAAAATTCGATTTGGTAAATGTTATTCAGGCAGGTCAGGAAATAAGAAGCGAAAAATATCCTAGGCAAAATAATAACAGCAATATATGATGACGTTGATTATGTCCTTAGAAGAAAACAGAGGGAATTTCCGTAAACCATTCTAAATACCTTACTGTATGTCTGACACGGCATCTGGAGGTATCATCCGGGACATTGACGACCCTCATTCTGACTTCCCCTGACTCAGCAGCATCCCATCATCCCATCACAAGCCCCTCTCCATCATGTACTGCACACACACACACACACACACACACACACACACACACACACACACACACACACACACACACACACACACACACACACACACACACACACACACAGAACCTTCTCACCAATCCACCCACCCACCCACCCACCTACGTACCTACCTACCTACCCACTCACCCACCTACCTACATATCAACCTACCTACCTAGCCCAGAGCTCATCCAGGGTAACCAAAACAGAGATATGAAGAGCTCACCCTCACACAGCTTGAAGGACGATCATGCACCAACTCCCGAACTCAAACCCCATCAATATTCGAGGTAAAACTTGAGCTTAATATGAGTAAAGACATTCGGTGCCTGCTTATACACTATTGAAAACCGCTAAGCATTTGTTACAGGCTATTGGAAACCTATCACTTTTAGTTGTGGTCCTGGTGGCGTGGGAGGGGCGGAGAGAGAAAGAGAGAGAGAGAGAGAGAGAGAGAGAGAGAGAGAGAGAGGGGGGGGAAGGCAGAGAGAGAAAGAGTAAATCAACATCACATTGTTGATATTTGCTCTAGCGAAACTTTGGAGAGAGAGAGAGAGAGAGAGAGAGAGAGAGAGAGAGAGAGAGAGAGAGAGATCATATAATGTAAACAGCAGACTGACTAAGCATCTGTCATCCTAATGGCAATCAATAAGCAATTCAGAGAGAGAGAGAGAGAGAGAGGCGGGACGAGGAGATTCAGAGAGGGATCTTGTGAAGAAGAGGAAGAAAGCGTAGCATAATGAGCAAGAGAAGTGCAGGAATAAAGTGAGAGAGAGAGAGAGAGAGAGAGAGAGAGAGAGAGAGAGAGAGAGAGAGCAATAATACACCAGTGACTAAACAAACATCTGTAATCACTTATGTAAACAATGTGTCTCTATTGGCGGTGTCTTTGTTGGTCTTTGTTATTATTATTATTACAGCGAAATTGACAGTTGCATTGATTATAATAAAGAACCACGATCTCTCCCTCTCTCTCTCTCTGTCTCTCTCTCTCTTCGGTTATTATTTCGATCAGGGAAATGAGTAACCTTCATATACATTTATTTATTCTTTGTTATCCTATCATTTTGACTTTAAACAAAATCCATGAACAATTGTTGAGGCGTAGTCCCCAGTCTGTTCCCTGGAGCAGATGGGGTTCGATCGTAGGACTTTAGGATCAGCAGTCCACTTCGCTATCCATTTGACTCTCTCCTGCATCTCATTTCCGTAATACTTCTCATCCCTTTCATTTCCATCTCAGAAATTTCTTCCACTCGCTTCGTAGTTGGTGCCACCCCCATCTCCTTAGTTATCCATGTCGCCTCTCACTATGCTCTATCCACCTTCACTTGATCTGAAATTACCATCTCAATCTTGAATGCGAGTTTAACAAGAGACGAACACTTGAATATGACGCTGTTTACGAAGAAGTGCTACGAAATAATTTTAAGGTCGAAGCATTGTCGTAGTCTGCCTTTGAACTTGGGGTAGTATCATGCAAAAGGACGAAACTATTTGCCAAGTTAAGGTGGACGAATTATTAAGTCCTTTATCATACCACTTGCGTTTCAGCTTTTTTTTTTTTTCATTCACTTCCCCTTTCTGTCTCAGTTGCGTCTCTCTTGCATCATCCTTTTATCTTCCTCCTCCGTCCTTCTTTTCATCTCAACACTCATTTCGCAGAATTCTTCCTTCTGTGATCCCCAACCTTCTCATTCTATATTTGATCCATTCTTCCGTCAGTCATTCTATTTCTCGCACCCCTTTCTTCATTTTCTCTAATTTTTGCCACTGTCAGATTGTAATTTTTCATTTTTAAAGAGTTTCCACGTAATGGTGGGGCTAAAAGGAATAACCAACTCTTTCTTTACGATTAATTTACATACTTGTTCATGTCAAAAGATATTTCCCAACTAAATAGTGGAAAGTAAATGAATGATGATGAAGGAGTAGGTATAATTTATCGCGAAAAAGGCTTTACTTCATTACCTCATTACACAGTTAGGCAATTATGTCATCTCTCCGCCCACCTTGCATTTAACTTCCTTGAGGATTTACACAACCGCTTTCTAAAATTAACCCCAGAATTACACCCAATGCCATTCTCTTTACCCACTAATGTGTTAATTTGCGCCTGCTTTTTGAAGTGACACCCTAATGACCGTAATTGGTGGTTTTAGCGTCATCGGGAAGGTAATTTGGTAATTTGCTGGATGACCGATGTACTAAGGGGCATGCTGATGGTTACGAATGGTTGGTGTTTGGACGGGCTGGGTTCTGGGATACTGAGAAAGAAAGAGAGAGAGAGAGAGAGAGAGAGAGAGAGAGAGAGAGAGAGAGAGAGGCTTAATTTCGTGGTAATTAGGAATTACATTGTCTCGGTATGCATTGTTAATCTGGTGTTTCACGGAGTGATGGAGTGCGGGAAGAAGAGGAAGGAAGGAAGAAAGGAAGGAAGGAGAGAGGGAGTTAATGGGAGGGACTGAAGGAAGGAAGGATGCAGGCAAAGAATGGTGGAAAGAAAAGAAGGATGGAGAGAAAAGGAATGATGATGGAAAGAGAAAGAGAGAGACTGAAGAAAGAAAAACATGTATATAAGGAGGAGGGAGGGAAGAAGGTAAAAGGAGGAAATGAATGAGGTGTATGTGAAGGGAATGAAAAGGAAGGAGGAAGGAAAGCAGGGAAGGAGACTGGAGAATGAAGAGAAAATGGAGGAGGATTATGGAAATGAAATGAGGAAGAAGGGAGGGAGGGAGCAAGAAAGATGATGGCAGTAGGGGTAGAAAGGAGGAAGGAAAAAAGAACGAGAAAGACGGAAGGAAGGAAGGAGGAAAGAAAATGAGAATAAATTAGGGAAGATAGGCTACTTTGAAGGGATTGAGTGGACGAAGGAATGAAGGAAGATAATAAGAAAAATGGAGGAAAAGGAAAATAATAGGAAGCGGTAAAGGGGAAAGAGGTCATATTGAAGCTGACAGAGGGAAAATTCGCCCCTCCCCCCTGCCCCCCCCTCTCTCTCTCTCTCTCTCTCTCTCTCTCTCTCTCTCTCTCTCTCTCTCTCTCACACACACACACACACACACACACACAGTCCTTTGAAGATTACACGGTCTAACATAACGCGAGGGAAGCCATCAAACATCGCAGGCTAAATTTCTCAGTAGCCATGAGGGAGAATATTCTGAATGGCCAGAATTAAGACTTACTCCACGTATTTTTAGAGCCGGATTCACGAATTAAGACTTTTTCCACGTATTTCTTGAGCAGGATTTACGAATTAACTATGAGTGAATATTAAATGACAGTACCAGTTTGTAAAGTGTAATAGAGAGATGTAAAAGCCTCAAATAAGACTTTTTATGTTTATTTTCAGAGTGCTGTTTGCGTGTTAAGAGAAAAATATTAACTGAAAATAATAGTATTCGTAATGGCCGGGACTAAGACTCTTTTTGGTGATGAAATTACTTGCTTGATATAAAGAAAATGTAGGTTTAATATAGATTACTGACTGTTAGAAAAAATACAGCTTTAATAAATATATCGATATGCATTAAAACTTTCTAAATAAATTAAGAGCTGGAAAAATATTATACTCTGATATTATTATTAATGGTAAAGAAAATGTAATGGTCGGAATGAAGAATTCTGTGGCATATTTTGAATTCCTGGACATGCTTGTTAGCGGAAAGAAAATATTATAGGATGGGAAGATTATTTGGAGGAAATAGAAAAAATATGCATTTTGGATTTAGCTGCTGTCTTTCGCCATATATTTCTAGTGGTACTGATATAAGAAAATAAGGCCAAATGCGTATGAGAATTTTTTTTTTTTTTTTTTTGTCTAGCATGCTAATTAAAAAAAAATAAAAGGAAAGAAAAAAGAAATAGGGAAGTTTTAACTCTTTTTTTACAAACAAAAAATATAAATTAAAAAATATATATATAAGAGGGAAATATATATAAGATAAAGATCTATATAGAAGGAAAATTTCTCAGGAGTCTGGTGAGCGAAAAGGCGTGGGGCCAGACTGATAAATTATCTCCTAAATCCTTGACATTTAAGACCGTGAAAAATACCCCGTGGGAGACCTTGCCTGCCCCAACATATATCACCTTGCCATCTTATTTTTACATTAAGTTTTTATATATATTTTCCTGATTTTTGTAATGTTTTTCTTCATATATATATCTTGGGGTTTCACGATTTTTTGTCTTCTACGACGCGTTTTTTCTTTATTTTCCACTTTCCTTAGGTAATTGCATTTAGTTTGCTCTTTTTTGTTCATATTTCTTTTGTTTTGTGTTTTCATACATTTTAAACACTTCTATAGTAGCCGCAGCGAGAAATGAACGCTGTGGTGGGGCAGGCGGGATGACCTGGGATTCCCCCACTGTTGCCATATTCACATGTCACCGACCATAGAGGTAGGATGTCACCGACCATCGGCCACCGCTGCAGCCCCGCTCCATGATCCTTACCCTGTGTCTCTGGCTTTCTCTTTCTCTCTCGGTTTCTATATAAACTGGTGTATTTCCGAAACTAATTATGAAATTATTATGACTTTTGTTCCACACCACCACTGAGGTAAAAATCAAGGAGAGTTTTCTGTATAAAGGTTCCCCCCCCCCTTGTCTGAGGGCAGGTCAGTTCTGGCGAGTGTATAATTATAGGTCAGGCGGAGGTATCGGCAAGGCCGCACTCCCCCGCTCATATGCCACATTTAGGAGGGGGGGGGGAACCTTTATACAGAAAACTCTCCTTGATTTTTACCTCAGTGGTGGTGTGGAACAAAAGTCATAATAATTTCATAATTAGTTTCGGAAATACACCAGTTTATATAGAAACCGAGAGAGAAAGAGAAAGCCAGAGACACAGGGTAAGGATCATGGAGCGGGGCTGCAGCGGTGGCCGATGGTCGGTGACATCCTACCTCTATGGTCGGTGACATGTGGATATGGCAACAGTGGGGGAATCCCAGGTCATCCCGCCTGCCCCACCACAGCGTTCATTTCTCGCTGCGGCTACTATAGTCCCTTTTTTAATTCATTCACTAGAAGAAGTCCATTGCTAGGATGATGCTGATGATTATCATTATTGTTGCACTTGTTGTTGTTGTGATGGTGGTGGTGATGACAGTGATGATAATGATGATGATAGCATTTATATAAGCAGAGTAATATTTCAGACACTTACAATCGGTCATTTACACAGTGGTAATGCTATTTATTTTTATAACGTAACGATTAAATTTTCCCAGACAATAATGACTATGATGAAGTTGATTTTTATTTTTTCTTGTACTAACCAGAGTAATATTTCAAAGTCTCATGATTTTAACAACCCAAGGGACTGGAGAGGACGAGAGGACGAAGATTCCGAGGGAGGACGAAAAGAATGGCTTGCAAAATTGGTGTAATGTATTGCGGGATGGAGAGCTTGAAATATGACGAGACAGGAACGATGCAAATTGGGACACACATTGAGTTGATGCTTTGTAGTGTTCGCCCCAAGGGAGGTTTTCGTTCAGGGTGGATGGGGGGGAGGCGAGAGAGAGAGAGAGAGAGAGAGAGAGAGAGAGAGAGAGAGAGAGAGAGAGAGAGAGAGAGAGAGAGGATGTTCTTGGTTTGCATATTTGTTGTGTGTGTGTGTGTGTGTGTGTGTGTATTTTATTATTTGTATTTTCGTGGATCCCACCTCACACCATTAAGAGCTGGGATGATGATGATGATGATGATGATGATGATGATATGATGATGATGATGATGATGATGATGATGATGATGATGGTGATGATGATGATGATATTTGTATATGCATTTCTTTTTATAGTGCGAGTAAGGTATGCTTATTTATTTACCGTATATCATTATCTATTTAGCTGTCTTTCTCTGGGGGATTTAACTCTCTGAGGTAGAGTTGTCACGTGGTGTTGGACTCTCAGGGGAAGCGTCAGGGGAGAAATGAGTCCTTAGGGGGAACTTCTGACCTCATGCTGGGGAGGGAGAGGGGAAGTGAGGTGAGGAAGAGGGGAAAAGGAAGGGAGACTGGAAACTGGAAAAATTGGAACAGAGAAGCAGGTGAAAAGAGAGAGGACTGGTAAAAAGAGAGAGAGGACAGGTGAAGGCGAGGGAAAAATGGGTGAAGGGGAAGGGGATGAAGAGGAGGGGACGGTTAGGGAAAGAGAGAGAAAATGGACAGGAAGGAGCCAGGATAAAAAGAGAAGCGAATGAAGTAAAAGGAGAGAGAGAGAGAGAGAGAGAGAGCAGTTATGTAGGAAGATAGGTAGGCAGCCAGGCATGTAGTTAGGTAGGTAACTAGGTTCGGGGGAGAGAATACACATTAGTAATATTCGAAGGCTTGGATTGGCTTTGATCGTCTCTAAACCTTGGCCTCCTCTACATACAGCCAAAATTTCATAATGATGGTTTAACTCCGAGTACGTTATTGGGCAAAACTGGGACAAAAATTAACCTATCCCGTCTGAAAGCATTGACCACATTATGCGTTCAATCGCCCTCAAAATGGCCGCTCTTAAAGGCGTCAAGAAAATGTGTATTGGCAAGGTAAAATAAAAGAGCAAGGGAGAGAAATGGAAGAGGAGTGTTAGTGTGATGAGAAGGAGGATGAAAGAGACAGGTGAATGGGTAGATCGGAGAGGAGGGAGGGAGGGAGAGAATTGGGCCTTGAGGGAGGGAGGCAGGCAGGGAACCATGGAGGGGTTGAGGGAGGGAGGAAGGGAGAGATGGAGTGTTGAGGGAGGGAGGGAAGAAGGGACGGCCGGGGAGATGGTTTGGGAGAAGGATAGGAAGGTAGGTAGTTTGGTAGGAATGTGGGTAGGTAGGTAGATCTGGTGAGAGAGAGAGAGAGAGAGAGAGAGAGAGAGAGAGAGAGAGAGAGAGAGAGAGGCTGAATGGGAGAGGGGAAGGCTTAGATGGATGGGGTGGGGAGGAGGGGAGGGCAAAGATGGATGGGAGGGGTTAAGTGATATTGGGGAAGGGGAAAGGGAGAGTTAGGAACGATGGTGGTGGCGAGGCAAAGCTAACGAGAGGGAGAGAGAGAGAGAGAGAGAGAGAGAGAGAGAGAGAGAGAGAGAGAGAGAGAGAGAGAGAGAGTTTTTTAATGAAAGAAAAACACGGTGTAAGAAAAAGGAGAGAAAAAATGGTATCATAGAAAAAGTGAACGTGAGAGAGGATGAATAGAGTGTGTGTATGAGAGAGAGAGAGAGAGAGAGAGAGAGAGAGAGAGAATGACATCAACGCCGTGCCGCTTAATGGAAAACTATTGAAAACTTCAGCAGCCAGTACCTAAAACATCATAAAAAAAAAAGTGAAAAAAATTGAAGAAAAAACGCACAGTTAATGCGAAAGGAAAATTAGAGCCGTGCTGGGAATATGCAGAAAGTTCTCTCTCTCTCTCTCTCTCTCTCTCTCTCTCTCTCTCTCTCTCTCTCTCACACACACACACACACACATATGCAGAAATTCACGCGTACAGTTACACCCACGCACATTTAGAGGACACCCATCCACACACACCTACGCACATTTCCGTGTACACATGAACACTCTCGCATCCTTACACGCACTCATGTAAGCATCTAGGAAACGCACTCATAAACATGCAAACCTTAACACACACACACACACACACACACACACACATTCTGAATAGCAACACCTACACCCACACACCATATTATTAGTTCACCCCAGCACCAACTCACCAGGTTATGAGGGAAACGAACACGGGTGAAACAAGGACGAAACTAATTGGAACTTGTCGAATGCGAATGACTTCAGAGTTGAGCGATGTTCAGATGTGTTCGGTCGCGAGATATTGCGTTCGTGAAGGAAACTGTTTTTGTTAAATGTCTGTGATGTTTATGTTTTTGTTATTATTATTATTATTATTATTTTTACTATTATTATTATTATTATTATTATTATTATTATTATTGCTGTTGTTCTTTTCTGTGATGATGGTTTTGTTGGTATTGCTTTTTTTTTGTTGCTATATGTGTATTATCGTCATAGTTATCATCATTATCATCATCATCGTCATAATTATCCTTAGCAATTTAAGGTTTTCTCATCCATTTTGTTTCTTGCCTCCACCAAATTATTTATCCGGCTTTTTTTTTTTTTTCTCTACGATTACGTCCCCTATAATTCAGTATTACCAATGCTACACTGTTTAATTAAGCTAGGAGAGAAATATCGTGCCATAGAGAATTTTAATAATTTTTAGAATATTCTCTGTAAAGCCTGATATAGTACCTCCTGCTACCACTTAATGATTTTTTAATTAACTGAAGGCTATTCGCTAGTTAAGGAATCTAATATACTATAACAGTAGCCGTGTGTCTGTGTGCGTGTGTATTTTGGGCAGCCGAAACTACACATTCAAATAGCACCAAAATTGCCACAGAAATCGCAAAAAATCGCTGATGTGAAAAACTTGGTCCCATCAGGATTGAAAAACTTTTACTACATTTAATGAGCGATCACATTTTGACGAAAAAACGCCGCTCCTGGCGCCCGTCATAGGATCTCCGTAGAATTTTTTGCCCACGGGTTCAACTAAAGTATTTCGGACTTGCGTTCGGACAACTTGGGTTCCATTCCCGAAACTGCAAATAACACGATCAGTTGGTTAGCTGCAAAAAATCCAAGTGACAACGTTACACTAGAACAGCACATAAACGTGAGAGCCCTCCGCAGGAGCAAGTGCGAGGGGCCAGAAGGGCCCACGAGCATTTGTTGTAACTAGAATATTTATACGAAGACAGTGTTCAGTTTTCTTCCTTACACATCATTATTTTCTGGTACATCGTCTTTAGTTACAATGTCATTTACGTCCTCCTCCTCCTCCTCCTCCTCCTCCTCCTTAGATCATTAAAGTTTTCATCAACTTTAAAGAATCTATAATCTGGTCTTGTAGTCATCGTGCTTGGTCAGAATTTTGGGTCGGGGATTTAATGAAGCACCACGATTTTCTTCCTGAACAGTGTTATTATTAAGTACCAATAATAACGCTAATTAAGAGCCCATAAAAATTGCCTTTGTGCTTATATTACATACATTATATACTTATAGGCAGAGTTGTACGTAATATGGATGCACAGATAGATAGATAGACAGGTAGATAAATAGGTAGGTAGATAGAAAGCGTTCAACTCTGGGAACAATGTAGTTATATATGACCGTTCTCTGATGCACGCCGACATAATGGCCTTCGTGCTGTGTTAAAGTTGTGCTATATCTTCGTTGCCCTCGTACGATTTTTAAATGCCTGGTGGTCTAGCGAGTTCAGGCTCTCCATCTGATGTGGCATTTAAGGGGCTGATTTCGAGGGGTACTTTATTTTTATGCCATAAGAAACAACACATGCTAGAAAATAAAATGACATACTGTACTACCAACATCTCAAGTGGCCGTCGCGGCTTACGTTAGAAACCTTAGATTCAGAATGTAGTCAGATCGTGAGGAGAACACCGTACCTACTGATCCACTGCGTCTCCGTAGTCATATCATCAATAGTCGCAGTGTATCTATGTAGTAATTTTTCCTTACGTTTTTAATATCTGCAGTCATCCACCTCGAAATGTTAAGAAGGACAGACTTAATCTCGAGTCTGGAGTCTCCCCGTCCCAATTTCATGACGGTATGGGAACTTGCTGCCTCCCTGAGTTTAATATCAAGAAGCTTAAGAAACCACCAGGAACGAGAGCGTCTGGCCCTGGGTACCGCGAGCAAAAGAAATGTAAGATTTATGGTAGAATATCGCCTCATCCCGCAGCGGTAAGGATAAGGTTAATTCCCGTTCACCTCGCTTCACGGTTAAGTTAGTGCAGGACCTTTAGGGTGGATCTGGGTGGCGTATCTCGTAATTTGCTGGAAATTCACGGTTCACGCAGTTCTGTCATCTTAACTTGACCCAGATTTTCGTTCTTTGGAAGCTTATTTCCCGTAGCTCAGTGGCGGAAAAAGACAGTAATGCGGCTCTTCATCTTTCCGTGACACTTCTTCGTGACTAGCACAATATTCCAGTGCTCATCGATTTTTAAAACTCAGTGCTCAAGATGGAGAGACCGCAATTTTAGGCCAAGAGAAGTAAAAAGCTTAGAGTTTGATATGTTGGTTGTTGGCGATTTTTCCTTTCCACCGCACTTGTTTGTGACTAACACCATATTACAGTGTTCGTCCATTTTTATAACTAAGCTCTCATGATGGAGAGACCTCAATTTTTAGCCAAGTTAAAGTTAAAAGCTAAGAGTCAGTTATGTGGCTTGGCGATGATTTTATCTGATGGGAAATATCGAAGTCAATCATTTCACTATAGTAACATACGGGACTTTTTATTTTATTTCAGCTACATCCAGACGATTTTACTCAATTTAGGAGAGATATCTATAATTGGGGGGATTCGATAAGCCCATTTTAACTGTGTGAGAGATTCCGCGCTGAATAAAGTTGATTGAAGGCAGCAAGTATAAATTAAACTATTACGTCATTGAAGTGAAGGAGTTAAAAGGGTTACACCACACTCACCAAGACCCTCAGTATAAAAGCCATTCACTTAGGGATAAATACAATGCTTCTCTTTGTGGTAACGAGTCAGCCTCTCCTCTTTAACGTTGCGTAATTGTGCGTACGTCCTATTTTTCCTGCATATTTTAAGGTCCATTTTCGTCCAAATTATGGATCAGTGAAGATATATCAGCGTAATGACCTCGTATTAATTTGCAGTTCATAAATAAACAGCTCTTATAAAGTCTTCTGCTGTTTCTTGTTAATTTTGGGCCAGTGTTTTCGTGTTCTAGCTTATATTAATGTAGTCACTTTTGTTTTATTCTGCTAGGTTGTTCACTTGTTGTAGTACGGGTTGTGTTTAATAATTCTCTGGTTGTGTTGGTCTTGCTGTGTTGCTGTGCAGCATTGTGTATTATATTATCCACAATAATTCTCTGGCTATATTTTCCTTTACTTGTGTTGTGTATTATCATATATTGTTGTAAATAGTTATCACGGTATGTTCCTAGCTGGCCCGAGAAGTTTTGTAGTTATGTTCTGTGCTGTGTTGTATCTTTGGGGATAAGGGAGAAGGAATTTCCCTCGTGTCGTAAGAAGTTGTTATAAGGGACAGTAGCGAACTTGGATCCTCTCCATTCCTCTCTCCCCTCCTCTCCCACTCCCTCTCGTTGTGTTCCCTTCCTTTCCCATGTCGGCTTCTCACTTCTCTCGTCTCCCTTTCCTCTCCCTTGCTTTCCCGTCCCTCCCCACTTTTCTCCTATCCCTTCCCTTCGTCTTGCCTTCCCTCTACTCGTCTCCCCCCCCTCCTTCTCCCATTGCTCTTTCCTCTCCCATCCCCCTTTCCTCTCCCATCCCCCCCTTCCCCATCTCCGACATCCCCATCCTTCCCCCCTCCCCTGTCTTTGTACCCCCAGAGGTGTTCAGGTCCATTGACCAACGCATGAGGCGCAACACTTTGGCAACTCCCACACCACACCACACAAGAGGGATGGCTTTGTTGTTCGCTGCTTCATGATCCGAAAGATATCAAACATCCATCCTCTTGATCTTCCTGAATTTTGTATTGAATCCTACTGGGTTTCATTTTTCGCCTGTTTAGCTTTCTCTTTAAAGAATTTTTATTTTATTTTTTATTCTCTGGCATAATGTTAAAACCCTGCATTTAATCATAGTTCCCGACCTTGTGCTTAGTCTGCCTCTCCTTCCAACATCCTCACTTTCATGCACACAGTGGTTATTTTTTTTTCCTTTATACTTTCCTTTCTTCATAGCTTTCTGGTTATGGCGTGTGTGATTCTAGCAGTTCACTATTTCGTTCTCGGTACCTCATCTTCTTCCTGTCAGTCCCATCTCTAGTTGTGGTATATGTGGCTGTCATTTCAGTAAGCAATAATCCTACCTTCGTGCCTCGTGTACATTTTTTTCCCCTTCTGCTTCCAGGCACCAAACTTTTCTGTTACATCGTTCTCCTTCCCCCTCTGTTATGCCTGTTCTTTTTGTAACTCCCCCTTCTTTCGTGCTTGTACCTCTCCTTCCCCCTCTGTTATGCCTGTTCTTTTTGTAACTCCCTCCCCTTCTTTCGTGCTTCTACCTCTCCTTCCAACCAGCCCTATTTTCTTACTGGCGTGTTTGGCTATTTCCCCCGACATGGTAGCGTGTGGAAGTGTGTGGCCAGGGGGGATAACAGGCTGTCATGTCTGGCAATAATGACTCCACCTCGCTTTCATGCTCTTCTACCTCGTCCTTAGTCTACTTCTACTCTTTCCATTCTTTCACCACTTTTTCTCGCCCCAAGTCAGGTCTGATCTTCGTTCTAAATTCGCTTTGTTTTCACCTGACGGAACTTGGCCACTGTTAAAACTCTGAATATTTGTCGTGGTTTTATGAAATTTAGTGAACGTTGGTTATGAGTTAGGAATGAGACTCCTTAGTTATTGGACAAATCAACCCTTCGGTCAGACTGCATTTGGCCAACAGTCAATTAAAAAAAAAAAGAGTTAGGGGTCTTTGTCGGAGTAGAATAAGCGCGCTATAATAGCCTTCTACTCAGGGCAGATTTTTTTTTTCCGACATGGCAGCTTATCTCATGTTTATTTCCCCATCTCATCCCTAGTCTGACACTCCATTCACCTGCCGTACTCTAACGTACCTTTAACTAATTGTTTTTTCACTAGCAGCGTTTGTCTCACGGGTAGAGCCTGCTTCCCCTTCCTGTCGCTCTATTGGGTATAACCTTGATACGTCCCCGTGGCTCGTAACTTACCCTGTATTTATCCCAGTGTCTCAAAATGCTGACCTGCGAAATTCCAGTCCAGTCTGATCCGTGGTTGGGAAGGAAATATTAGGAAAATAAAAAGTAACGCCCCCTAGACTAACCCCTTTGTGTCACAGCCTACCCAGTATTAACCACACGCTTTCAAAGCTACCTGCCAAGTTTCAGTCGTCCTTTTTTTTTTTTTTTTTGTTCCCCAAAGGGGTGAGGTGATGGAGAAGAGTAGGGTCTCTGTCTCCTTTCCCGTCCCCTAGGCACGCCCATGGTGACTGTAACCTACCCTGTGTGTCATCCTAAGCCTTGAGGTATGTCTTTGTCAGGCCTGGATCACATCTGTTCTGTGGCTTAGCCTGATATAAGGGGGAAATTTATATACCGACATAAAAAAGGAGGCCGTATCTTTAGGAGTGCGGAAACCAGCGTCTGTCTAGTAATCCTTTTGTACCGAGGGATTTCTCCAGCAATACAGAAACAGGTATTTCTATTTCCTCCGTGATGTTGGCGTGTGGCAGGCGGTGTTGTGACGGGGTAAGAGGGTGTCATGTCAGGAGATGATGACCCCGCCTGGCGATCACCTTACCTCACCTCACCCTTCACCTCACCTGTGACGCCTGAGATTGTCCGACCTCACGCGTCACTCAGCGAGGCGGGTCAGGTCGATCTAGGTCAGTTGTCTGGGACGTCTTTTAGATTATATCCCCACCATCTGACGATTTTATTCAGAGTAAGGCAGACTTTGGGAATAGAAGGAAATGTACATAGCATTAGTAAACCCGTTCAGCGCGAGAATCCTTTCCTATAACGTCAGTAACAGAGGTAAATCATCTAGAAGCAACAACGAATAAGTATGTAAATAAATAAATGAATAAATTGCTTGATACATCCACATTTCCCACTGTATGTTAATTATGTCTCTCTAGTGTCCACATAAATTGCGTAAAAAAATAAAACAAAGTAATATTAACGTGGCAGAGGAGATGCAGCTGAGTCTGTTTAACCAGCGATAATACTACCCAGGTCCTTTACGTCACAAGCATATGGAATTTAGGTTCTTCGCTTATTTACTAAGAATTCGTCGACTTAACACCCATTATCTCATGACCCCTTGAATTAACAGTGACTCATTTTTATTTTACTCTCTATCTTCCAGAATTAACAATGAATCACTTTTATTATTTATTCTCGTCATTTTTATACCAAATTATTCAGCTTAGGATAGGCTTTTCAAACTAAGGGCTACGTAGAATCATTAAGCTTTTCATTA
>NC_137044.1:15406730-15474230 GCF_032717465.1 Coenobita brevimanus
GGTCCACCTTCTGAAGCTAGGAACATAAAAAATCACCTACGAGTCATAAATATCTTAAAGTGAGTGATAAATCAATTAACTTTACGGTTATTGTGCACTGGCGCTGATAACTAATTAAAAGTAATGGTCACTTTCTTTTTTTTTAATTAGCTTGCATAAATTTCTATATTCCGGCCAACCTCACCTGCCCCCTGCCTCTCTCTCTCTCCCTCTCTCTCTCTCTCTCTCTCTCTCTCTCTCATGCATACACACATGGAAAGATTTAACCTTTGGACTGCCTGGCTTCCATTCACCCGCATAAAATATTTTCCCGTTAGCCAAAATAAAAAGCCTAAGCCAGTCCATAGCAGGGAATGGGATCTGCCAGGGCTCTCTCTCTCTCTCTCTCTCTGTTATTACACTAACGCTGTTTTACATATCCTCATTCTCTTTTCACCTTAATATTGGCCACATGTTCCTCTTATTTATATTTACCTTCTTACTTGACCCGCCTAAGCAATTTTCTCGCTGTCTCCCACTTTCTGCAGTTTTCCTGTCCCTTGCTATATTTTCCCCTCCGTATTCCACCAATTTCTTTTTTTGCAATTTTCACCAAGTTCTTACCTTACTTTCCCTTGCATAGAATGTGCGTAGTTTTCCTGTTTGTCCTACCTCGTATGTTATTTTCCTTCGCATTCCATTTATTCAAGCAAGTTCCATAAATCTTTTACTTTATTTTCCCCATCGCATTGGACCCACTAACTTACGTAGCTTCCCTTCTTACCTACGCGGTGACTCATTTCGTTCCCACTTGCGCAGTTTTCCCTTCATTGCTTACACTGTGACATTTCGTTCATTATTAGGCTATTTTCCCTTCCTACTTACGCTCTTTTCCATTCTTATCTACGCTCACTCATTTTGTTCCCCTTTTGCAATTTTCCTGGCGCACTTTTCCCGTCTCTTGCCTGTTTCCACTCACTCAGGCAATTTTCCACTCGCACTCCACTTCTCCAGCATCGAGGCAGCCCATTGACCGCCGCTTCCCTCACGTCATTTGTTTACAGTGCAGCGTAATGGCGACCCCACTGTGAATGGCAAATGAGGAGGATTCGCCAAGAGTTTAAGATCGGGATATACAAAGGCCCTTACGACCAATTCCGTCTTGTAAGTCTCAGGTTTTGATATGCAGGAGGGACAATGAGGCTATAGAATCTTACGCTTTGGCCTGCATGTATATCATAGTGTTGAAGGGATTAATATTCAGTTTGTTTTGACTGTGAAGTATCCGTATGAGTGAGCTGTTTATACAAGCATGCTTCAGCACAACTTTAGCTTACGCGACTTTGTAAATACGGCCTCCGGAATTCTCGTATTTTTGCGCAGTGATGGCAGATTAGGGCTTGATTGGGTGATTGACCGATCTTGCTGACGGAGGGAACGAGCTGGGTCGTTTTGGTAATATTTTGTAATTCGCCGATCGCAGGACCGAACAAAATAAGAGCGAGGGAGAGCGTGTTGCGGCCTTCGAGTCTGTGGTTCTTCAGTTTTGTGTGTTTTTTTCTTTTGACAGAGTAATCACGGAGGTCGGTAAAATATTTTCCTATTTGTCCTGGAGTTAGTGTTTGTTATATATATTGTTACTTTTTAGTCACAGTACCTCTTAAAACGGTTTTGTTCCGATCCACAGTCAGTTTCTTTCAATTTTTTTTACGACAATTTACTTATTAGTTACAAAGATTGGTCTGTTATTGTACTGCCTAAGGTTGCTGTTTGTGGGATTTTGCCAGAAGGGATTTAACTTGGGTGGTGGGACTTTGCTAGAAGAGATTTAACTTGGGTGGTGGGATTTTGCTAGAAGGGATTTAACTTGGGTGATGGGATTTTGCTAGAAGGGATTTAACTTGGGTGGTGGGATTTTGCTAGAAGGGATTTAACTTGGGTGATGGGATTTTGCTAGAAGGGATTTAACTTGGGTGTGGGATTTTGCTAGAAGGGCTTTAACGTACCACCTTCCACCTACTGGGTCACACCAATAGATGTAATTGGTTCAGACAGTGGGAGTCCTCTGTAAATGAACTTTTGAAAATGACCAACTCCTGCCTCTGTTTATGATGGGTTCTATAAGGTCATTAAAATGTGTAGAATTGCAACGTTTGTTTCTGCATGGAGTTAATTACCTTGGCTATTGAAGGTGTAATAGGTAATGCTTTCATCCCTGGTCTGTATCTGTTTGTCCAGGAGAGAGAGAGAGAGAGAGAGAGAGAGAGAGAGAGAGAGAGAGAGAGAGAGAGAGAGGTAAATATACAGTAATTCTGAATCCACTAAAAATAATGGTTTAGTTAATTGACCCATCTTTACATCTGTTATAAGCTTGGGTTATTTAATTCCCTTTGAATATCGAGTTAGGTTATATATATAGATGTAGAATCAAATCTTCCTCCCTTCCCCCCCCCAGCTACAGTAACCCTGGAAGTGAGTGATTCGGGCGCTAAATTAGATGTTCAATTAGATTACTGGCAGCGTCCATTATAATTAGCAGCGGAGTGGACGTGGACTACTAACACATCCACCCAGCCGTCAGCTAAGGAAGTCCTGCCTGCGAGAAGCTTGGGTATTTCTTGCTTATTTCTGTGGTTAAATTGGCTGACTTGATTATTTTTTAACGTGTGAGAGGAAGGTTGTGGTAGGAAAAGCTTGAACATTACTGGTGTTTTTTAGAGGCTAACACATGGACAACTAACACACACACACACACACACACACACACACACACACACACACACACACACCATAATGAATTTTCCCATTATTTCGAACAATCCTCAGACGATTTTGTGCATTTTAGGAAGGATGACTCTGACTGAAGGAGCTAAGCGTATTTTTGATAGTAAATGATGATGATGATGATGTTTTTTCTTTATGTTCCAGGCAAGTGGGAGGAATACAAGGAGGGAAGAACCTTAGACACCTTAACGTGCATTTTTTGACGGTAAGTGATGGCTTTCCTGTGCTTCATTAGCTAAAAAAATCCAACCGAAACTGTACAGAAAGTTGATTCCCTGATTTTTCGATATATTTACGTATAGTCAAATTATGAGTCAAATATACGCGTAAAACAAAGTGAATGCGCTCAGAAACGAAAAGGAAAAGAAGAACTCTACAATCTGGGACGAATTTCAATGTAAATGGTGGAAGGAAGAGAGAAAGCTAGAGTTTGAGGCTAAGTGAATTAAACTGAAGACGTGGCTTGAGTGAGGTGTTTCTTTTGAGATAGAACTGAAGATTTCCAAGGCGTGAATGATGAATGCATGGATGTATGGGGGTCTTTTCAGTGAATACTCTTTGGGTAGTTTCTCGTACCCTTTTTGTGAAGTTCTGTGTACTGCCTACGCCACTGACAAACAGGAAAAGAGGATTTGGATGATGATAGTGATGGTGGTGGTCTTGATAATGATAATGATAGTGGCAGTGGTGATGATGGTGGTGGGGGTGGTTGTCGTGATAATAATGATAATGATAGTTGTATTGTTGATGATGATGATGATGATTGAAGGTTGATGATTGATGATGCAAATAAATAATTCATTGTTCTTGTCCTAGGATGCGAGTAAAAGAACCAATTTTTATCTAGCTTTTGTATTTTGATTTTTAAGGTATATTAGAATTCATGTAGCTGTTAAAGATTTTTTCCGAAGGAGGGACATAGCCAAACTCTTTTTAAAACATTTTCAGTCATTCACTGGAATATACTTTCGTGATGGTGTTATATAATTGCCAGGGCAGTGTGGCAGTGGGAGAGTACTGGCAGGCAGATTTTTTCATTTTTTGCCTCGTAGTGTAGGGCAGTTTCCTTTTTTTCCTTCTTGTGTAAGTGTTAAAGTTGCTACCTTGTTTCCTGCATTTGTTTTTTAGTCGAGATTTAAAAGTTTTTATTTTTCCTCTTGAAACTTGTGTATTTATTGGTACTGTATATTCTTAAGGACATTTTCATTAATTTGACCATAGTTTTGTTCATAATCATAATTACTTTAACTTTTATTTCCGTGTTCTGCATAACGGGGCAGCAAAATCGTTTATTTCCCCCCCCCCACACACTTTTTTTTAGAGAGCACATGAACTCTCATTTTTCTTTTTTTCTGTCCTTTCCATGTATTTCTCCAACTCTGTTTCCTAGAAAATTTTTGAGAAGGAATTCCAGATCTGACCGCATATTCTTTTACAGACATTTTTGTTTTGAAATGATATCAGGTGAACCCCCCTCCCCTCTCCCCCCCCTTTTTTTTTTTTATTCCATCGACTTTGTGCATTATGATATTTTAGGTGAGTTCAGGAGTGTAAGAGATGCTAGTATTTTTTCTCAGTTTAGGCCTTTTTTTTTATTTTCAGAACATATTTTACATTTCCTACCTTGTTTCAGAGAGCGTCTTTTTTTTTTTTTTTTTTTTAGGGAATAACCGTAGATGTTTTTTTCTTTATGTTTTCCTGTTGCGTGTTCATTTATATTCTTGAAGTGGTGTCCAAATTTCGTAGCTTGTCATTTTTGTTCTGAAGTAACCAAACGACATTTACACATTTTTCTTCTGCCATAGTGCATTACATTTTTTTTTTCTCAGTTTTAGAATGTGGGAGTGGGCTGACATTTTGTGCTTAGCGTGTACATTTTTTCATGTTTTTTTTTTTCTCCTTTTTTTTTGAGGTGTGCTAATGTTGCCTACCTCATTTTCGGGTGCGTGTTATTTTTTAAATGATTGTAGTGGGATTTTTTGCCCCTTGAAAGCAGAATTTATTTTCCTTTTTTGCCGTGGAGAGAGAGAGAGAGAGAGAGAGAGAGAGAGAAATGTACCGTAAGCTTTTAAAAATTAGATGGCATTTTATGATCGTCAGCAAAGAATAGGGTGTCGCAAAATTATTTAATGTTTTTATTTATATATGAGAATTAGAAAAGGTGGGATTTGTATTATTTATCATTTATTTATATATTTATATTTTTTTATGGATTGTGATTTTATATTTTTTGAGATGGAGTACCAATTTAGGCAATGTAACTTCGGTGACATTTTGGCTATAGACTGTCCAAACTACTTCCTTCATCCCTTTTTCATTTGTCGTGTCCATTAAAATGTTGGCGACGACATTTTAAAAGTTCCAGTGCAGTTTGGGAGCGTTGAAGTACCTAGGACTCTCTCTCTCTCTCTCTCTCTCTTTCAGTGTCTGTACCCTTGAATTTCCGTGCTTTTCACTACCACGGCGTCTTTTCAATATAATACAAACTCCAAATATTTCTCTTCAGCTAAGGTGAAACTACAAATAGAAGGAGTTATATTTATCCTCCCTTAAATCCTTCCCTGTTAGAGATTTACCCTGAGATAATAACTACTAAGAGCTAAATAACTAAAGAAAATAAATATAAATAATTGGGTTTAAGGGTTTTATGTTACTTGCTCTTTGTCAGATTTTCCCCCAGGTGAGAGTGGCAAAACTGATTTTTTCGTTTTCCCCTTTCTTTTTTTTTTCTGTATTTTTGTTTCTTGCGGTATGTTTTTGTGTGACTTGATATTGTGTGTGTGTGTGTGTGTGTGTGTGTGTGTGTGTGTGTGTGTGTGTGTGTGTGTGTGTGCGTGCGTGCGTGCGTGTGTGTGTGTGTGTGTGTGTGTGTGTGTGTGTGTGTGTGTGTGTGTGTGATGAAAGTACCTGAACTGTTTTGTTTTTCGCTCAGCAGGTGTAGTTTCTTCTCATGCGAATTTTCCTTTTTTTTGGGGGGAGGGGGGACCCTGTGTTCAGGTCCAGTTACACCTTCTTTTTTTTTTCTTTCTTATTTAGTATTTTATTTTATTCTGGGGGGCTTTGGGAGAGGGGCGAGGGAGCCAGCGTGTGTATTTATTTTTTCGCATAACTTTGGCATATTTATTTCGTTAATGGAGTGTGAAAGTCAGGCATACCATTTACTTTATTAAATTTTTTGTCTATACTGAGGGTAGTTAAGCTGATTGTTTTCTTTTACGTGGCATTATTATTATTATTATTATTATTATTATTATTATTATTGTTATTATTATTATTATTATTAGTAGTAGTAGTAGTAGTAGTAGTAGTTCTGTATTATTATTACTCATGTTTCTCTTTTTTTATCATAACATCATCATCATAATTAGCGACGCTTTCATTTTTAGTTTCGAGTGTATCGTCATTTTTAGATTAATATGTAATTTCATCATCATCATCATCATCAGAGTGTGTCAGCCACTACATGACGAACGTCTCTCTCTAGTTGTTAACCTGTGACATTGTGTGTGTGTGTGTGTGTGTGTGTGTGTGTGTGTGTGTGTGTGTGTGTGTGTGTGTGTGTGTGTGTGTGTGTGTGTGTGTGTGTGTGTGTGTGTGCTCGCGCACTTTCTTTACTCTCCCAGCACATTTTCGAGAGAGTATTTTTAGATCAGCAAGACGGTTCCTCAAAATTACAGGTCTTTCATAGAGTTCGAAGGCCATTCCAGCGACTCTGTTTTGGTCTTGTGTTTTATCCCCGCGTGGAGGTATTCGGGGTGATGGCAGCCTTCAGGATTTAACTCACTCGCTTCAAAGGGAACTCGGGGCCTGGTATTGTGCTTTTAATCCTGGCCGCATTTCAGGGAGTTTCAGGCGGTTTCAGAGAGTTTCATGACTGTTTTATGAAGAGCTTGTGTTTTATCTCCACCTGAAGTATGATGATTTGATGCCTACTCTTTAGGACTCCCCCCACCCCACTCCACCCCCCTTTTTTCTTTTTACAAAGAAGAATGAAATTAAATAAAAATGAATTGGTCATAGACTGTTTCAGAGGACTTCAGGCGCATTTCAGGGAGTTCTTTTTGTGTTCTTTGTTTTGTTTCATCTGCAGCTGAAAGTTAGTTGATTTGATAAGAGCTCTTGTTGTCATTGTTGTTGTTTTGGCCCTAGGTTCATCCGAAATATGAACCCGGTTTATTGCTGGCTTAAGTTGTCCCTCTGCCGTTCACCATCCTCCTTTCAGTGTGTAGGGAAGTAGCTGAGGGACTTTTGTGTAACCAGACATTTGAGCAGCTCAGTTATATTAGTGCCACCACATGAGGGCGTCCTTCTAACACCGATAGCAGCCTTGAGGATTTTAAAGAATAGCTGCAAGATTTTAGTTCAGGTTTAGGGGCGTTTCAGCCTAAGGGCCATTTCGTGGTTGTTTTTGCACTGTTTCATTCTCATCTGAAGGTATTTAGTCTGGAGTTTAAGATTAGTCAAGATTTTTTAATCGTCTTATCCCTAGCTGAGGTTTTGAGGTTTTTGCGTTTTATTATTGTTTCAGAGGTTTTCCGTTGTTTGTTTCAGTTTCAGGGCGGCTTTTGCATTGTTTTTATCCCCAGTTGAAGTGATTTTGGGCCTAATAGCTGCCTTCAAGGTTTAACTCAGCCGCCTCAAAGGGAACTCTGGGACCCGGTATTGTGCCTTCCACCCCACCCGCGGCCCACCTGTCTGCCAGAGTGTTCGTGCTTCGCGCCCTATCGAATTTCTGTCATCTTGGTCTATTTCAGTTTCTCCTACGCACCGCACGCTACCTTCTTCTTTCCTGTTCGTTCGTTCCTCCTTTTCTTTTTTATTCTTATTCTTTTCCTCCTCCTTCTCTTGTTCTTCTCCTCGTCCTTCTTCTTTTTTCCTGTTCCTCCTCCTCCTTAGCCAATTTCACTCCGTCATCCTTCTGTCCAATCCGATTCTATATTTTTCTCCCCTTTCTTATCCTATTCTGTCCTCCCATCTCTACTCCTTCTCTCCATTTTGTGTGTCACCTCCTTCTCTTCCCCTTCACTCCCCGCAGGTCCAGCAGAGTGAAGTTAAAGATACAGCCTCAAGGATAATGTTTTCCTCCCCTGCTTTTCCGCCTCCTTTTCTCGTTCCCTCCTCCACCTTTCCCTCCCTCTCCTCTGCTTCCTTAGCTAAGGGCTCCTGGAGTTAAAGAGGTAAGCTTTAATCTTAATCTCTTCTTTCCCTCTTTTCTTCTCCTTTCCACCTCCTGTCTCAGTGCCGTCTATACTCCGTCCCCCTCTTTCCCTCCTCCTCCTCCTCCTCTTCCTCACCTCAAACCACCTTCCTCCATGTCCAGGGCGTATGCCGTTAAAAGTAGAGCCTTAATCTTACTCTTTTCCTTCGTTACTTTTCCTCCTCCTCATTCTCTTCCTCGTCTTACTTCCCTAAGTTTGTTCCTCTTCCTAATAATCTCATTCCTCGACTCCCCTAACTTCCCCCCCCCCCTCCCAGATCTAGGGCGTGTGCACTTAAAGATGAGCCCCAATCATCCTTTTCTTCTTTACTTCTGCTCCTCTTCCTCCTCCCTCTCTTACTTCTGTTTGTCAGTCTTCCCCCTTATCCTTCCCTACCTCTTCCTCCTCCTTTTTCTCTTCTTCCCTCCCGCTCCAGGTTTAGGGCGTATGTAGTTATAAGATAGAGCATCAGTCCTTCTGTACATTACTTCTGTTCCTCTTCCTCATCCTTCCTTCTCCTCCATCTCTACCTCTGTCCCTCCTCCTCGTCTTTCTCTACCTCTGTCCCTCCTCCTCCTCCTCCTCCTCCTTCTCCTCTCTTCCTCCCCCCCTCCCCCTCCAGGTCCAGGGCGTGTGCAGTTAAAGATAGAGCCTCAATCATCCCCGCACCAACAATGGAGACAGGATAATCGGCGACCAAGAATAGCGAAGGGATACCTGGAGAATGCCAAAATCTGGGAACAATGTCTCTTTCGGCAAATAAAAATGTCGGAGTCGGAATAATGGTGGGGGATGCACCTCCTCCTTCGTCTTCGTCGTCGTCTTCGTCGCGAATAATATACTGGGGGACCTTCTTCGTCATCTTCGTCTTCTTCGTTGTCGTAGTCTTCGTCTTTTATCATTTTAGCATTCAGGGAGAGATTCCCCCCCCCAATCTCTCTCTCTCCCTCTCTCTCTCTCTCTCTCTCTCTCTCTCTCTCTCTCTCTCTCAACAGCCACGAAATCCAACAAAAAGGAATGTTTGATGAGGCAAGACTTGAATTGAAAAAAGAAGAAATAATATTGTTTTGGGATTTTTTCCTCTTGTGTATTTCGAGTATATCTTCTTAGCATTCAGAAAGTTGGGGATTTTTTTCTTTTTTTAAGTTGCCTGGGAAATGAAATATGGCGTGACTGATATGGCACTTTTATGAAATTTGTGAAAAGAAAAGGATTTAGCATTGTTAGAGGGATTTTCTTTGGAGATTATGCTTCGGATATTCGCATTAAATATTCATGGATATTATTTTTTTTACTCTTAATATATTGTAAAAAGAAAGTTCTCGTAATGTTGCCAAGTGATTTTTCTTAAGATATTGTGTTTAGAATTTGCACAATAACAAAACCTAGTGTTCAGTTCAGGCTCATGAATTATATAAGAGACGGAAAACCATAATGTTCCAGTAATTTTTTCATTTTTTAAAAACAAGGAATTTCCAGGCTTGTTCCTCCAGCATCTTACAATTCAGAGAGATGTTTGAAATAGCCCGGGAACTAAAAAGCAATGATTTATGCAGTGCGTCGGTTGAATGGAAATGACAAACGGAGGAGAAATAATAATGTTGTTGTGGCATTTTCATACAGGATTTCACTCCGGGATTCCACGGCCATTTTACGATTCAGACGTTTGATTTTTTTTTTTTTTAATTTCCGAAAAAAGAGAAACAAAAAGCACTCATGGGACGCATACCTCGCCAATATTATTAAGATTTATGATTTATAGATGTAATTCCTCTTTCGTACCAGGTGAATACTCTTACGGTCTATGAGTTCATTAATTCTACGGTCTTACTGTGACCTGTTACACAGCCTCAAGAGAGCGCATACCTCCGCCAACGCCAGTAAGATTTATTATTTATTGCTACGTCTTGAACCGAATTCGACTGAAAATCTAGTTAACTCGTCCTTGACCCAATGCCCACGTAGCCACAAGATTTTATTGAAATCCGATGACAACTTATTGAAATACCTTATCTTGTACACAAACAGACACGGGTGAATACATAACCCTCGTTCAAATTCCCAACACACTCATCGTTCAGGGGGTTGGTTTTGTGTGTGTGTGTGTGTGTGTGTGTGTGTGTGTGTGTGTGTGTGTGTGTGTGTGTGTGTGTGTGTGTGTCATTTTTTACGAGTTCTTTCACTTTGCGTCTTCAGTGACATTCGGAGCGGCTTGTAAACAGAAGCGAGTGAGCCTAAGGTGTTTGCACATTGATTATTTGTTGACAGGTGATGCGGGATATTGCAAGGGCCATGCATTTGATGTGACGAGCATGATTGTTTGAGCAGCAGGACTGATAAAATGAGACCAGGGGGACGGGGTTGAAGGGAGGTGGATAAGATGAGTGGAGGGATGCTGTGTTACATAAATAGATTGATAGAAAGATGGACGGATGGATGGTTGGATGGATAGATAGATAAATAGATAGATAGCTGGATGGGTGGATGGATGGAAGGATGAATATGTAGACAGATAGATAGATATAAAATCACAAGTGAGAATATCAAAATTGAAACGAAGGAAAGAAAATGGGAAAACACACACACACACACACACACACACACACACACACACACACACACACACACACACACACACACACACACACACACACACACACACACACACACACACACACACACGAGTAGAGAAAAGAAAGGAAAAGGGTGAAGGCGTTAACTTTTGAGATAAGAAGAAAAGGATAAAGACAGCGAGTGAATGAGGGTGTGAAGACGAGCCTGATGGAGGAAAAGGGACTGATACGAGAGAGAGAGAGAGAGAGAGAGAGAGAGAGAGAGAGAGAGAGAAATGTGGTGGTTATTGGTTCAGCTGGTACTGCTCCCGTACGCTGTCTGGGTCTCTTCGAGTGGCTGGCAAGGTGTTGTGCTCTAGGTAAACAAAGAGATTGTGTGAGAGAGAGAGAGAGAGAGAGAGAGAGAGAGAGAGAGAGAGAGAGAGAGAGAGACTTGCTATTGAAGATATTTGAGAAGGAGAGAAGGGAAAGAGAGAAGAGAGCGGTGAGGAAGCGATGGAGAATGTTTGAAATATTGGTGGTGTCAGAAATAGCCTGAGGAAGGTATCGTTGAGAGAGAGAGAGAGAGAGAGAGAGAGAGAGCGAGAGAGAGGTGGATAATAATAATAATAGATGTTAAGGAATGTAATTAACGTAGATGTAATGTGTGTGAAGAGAGGGGGAGGGAAATGTGGTATGTGGATGAGGTTTTGGAAATGGATGGGGTGATTAGGGAGAAAAGTAGGTGGAATATGACTGGATGTGGCCCTGAGATGAAGTGGAGGGTGCAGTGGAGTGGATAAGATGGTACGTGGAGGTGGAGGAGGCAGTCGAAGTGGAGAATTTAGTTGTGGATATGGCCCTGAGACATTGTGGACAGGGTACAGTGGAAGTGGTTGAGACCTTAAGAAGCGGAGTTAATGGATAAAAATAATAGTTTAGGATCGAGTGGATGTACGAGAAAGTGGATAGATGTTGGAAATGGATGAGGGAGCGGATGTGGAGCCGGGAAGGAATGTGGATGAGACAGTCAAAGTGGAGAAGATAGAGGAAGAAGGGCAGAGGTTCGGACTAGAGAAGCAAGAAAGTGGATGGGTGTAGGAAATTAACAGTGGAGAGAAGATGGATGTAGAGAGAAGTGGAAGAGAAAGTAGAAAGGAGTGGAGGGAAGAGGAAAACGAAGAACCGAGGTCAGGACGGAAGGACAGACGGAAGGGTGGATGGGTGTTAGATGGTGTAGAAGATATGGAGTCAGGGTGGAAGATGGATGAACAGGTGGATGAGGCAGCAACGCACGTGGAGGCCAATATTCAACCCAGCGTGTGGCATTCGTCCTCCACTTTTCTCCCTTCCACTTCATGACTACTTTTTTCTTACTTCCAGGTTACATTACTCATTTTCTTCCACTTATGTTTCTCCTTCTTCTCCCTTTCAGTTCTTTCTCCTCTTTCGTCGTCCTTCCTCCATTTTTCCCTGTTGTTCTCTCTTGTTAATCTCAGTTCTCTCCCTCACTCCATAATTTTCTCCGCTTCTCATATCTTTCCACTTATTTCTTCTTCCTCTTTTGTTCTTCATCTTTTTTTTTATCTTCTACTCATGTTTTCCCTCATTTCTCTTCTGTTTGACATCCTTCCTCCACAGTTCCTCCTTCTCATTATTAGATTCCTCTCTTAATATCCTCCAGTTTCTCTCTCTCTCTCTCTCTCTCTCTCTCTCTCTCTCTCTCTCTCTCTCTCTCTCTCTCTCTCTCGTTAACAGCCTTTGTTGACTCCCGTCGGATCTCGTCTCACCTTGTCTCTCTCTCTCTCTCTCTCTCTCTCTCTCTCTCTCTCTCTCTCTCTCTCTCTCTCTCAGCTCTCTCTCTCTTGCATTTGTGTGCGTCTGTGTTCGTGCGTGTGTACTTGTGCCTGGATTTCAGTGTCTTCGTTGTGTATGTGTGCGTGTGTGTGTGTATCTCTGGGTCACTGTCTCACTCTGTTGTACTTGTGTGCATCTGGGTGCGTGTGTTTTTCTAAATGTATGTAGATTTCCGGGATTTCTGGGTCATCGTTGTGTGTGTGTGTGTGTGTGTGTGTGTGTGTGTGTGTGTGTGTGTGTGTGTGTTTGTGTGTGTGTGTGTGTGTGTGTGTGTGTGTGTGTGTGTGTGTGTGTGTGTGTGTGAGAGAGAGAGAGAGAGAGAGAGAGAGAGAGAGAGAGGAGACTTAATGTTTTTGACTACACCCTGCCAAGAAGCACTGCATATATTGAATCACCCCGTGTATGTATGTGTATGTGTATGTGTCAGTGCATACGTGTCTGTGTGTGTATATGTAGGCTATTTTTCCCATGTGCGTATTTGTATGTATTGTTTGAATATACATTATGTAGCTAATAAATATGTATGTATGCTTAAATGCACGCTGGGCACGTTTGTTTTTAATGTATGTATGTATGTATTTATGTATGTATGTACGTATGTATGTATGTATCTGGTGTGCGTGCGTGTGGGTAATATGAAAGCACTGGCGTAAATCTGTGAGAATTTGCAGTGTGTGTATGTGTGCGTGTGTTACCGTGAGTGTATAACTGCAGGACTGTGCTTGTGTGTTAAAATGGGACTGTGTGTGTGTGTGTGTGTGTGTGTGTGTGTGTGTGTGTGTGTGTGTGTGTGTGTGTGTGTGGTGTGTGTGTGTTTCCTTTCAATTATGTTCCGATGTGGGAGTGTGAGAGAAAACTTTAGTGTGTTTGTGATCATGTGTGAGAGATTGTTCCGTATGGAGAGAGAGAGAGAGAGAGAGAGAGAGAGAGAGAGAGAGAGAGAGAGAGAGTTTCGGGTGTGAGCGTGGGAACTAAGACATCCTTGTCCCCATGACCTCTTCTGAGAGAGAGAGAGAGAGAGAGAGAGAGAGAGAGAGAGAGAGAGAGAGAGATGTAGTAAATAATAACGTATATAGAAAGCGTGACCGGGGAGGCGGAGTCTAGTAATCACAGTCCATTTAAAAACATATATATATATATATATATATTAAATAAAAAATACAGAGCAGAGAATGAAGGTTGGAAAGAGGCGCAAGTACGATGGGGAAGAAGAAAAAGAAAAAAGAAGAAAGAGAAAAAAAGAAGGAGGAGAAGAAGAAGAAGAAGAAGTAGGTGAAGAAGAAATGTGATAAGTAAAACGAAAAATCCGATAGGAAGGAGGGACTATATAATAATTCACGGTGGGAGTAATAGAGGATAGAAGGGTAATCAAGACGAAGAAAAGGAAAGGAGGAAGAGAAAGGAGAGGGAAGTGGGAGAGAGGCACTGAAAGGTGGGAGTCAGTTGGGAAGAACACAAACAGGGGCGGGGGACGGAAGCATGGAAAGATTAAAGAGAGAGAGAGAGAGAGAGAGAGAGAGAAGCAAGAAAAAGAGAAAGGAGAAGCAGAAAGTGGATGTAGGAGGTAGACACAGAAACGTGGGAGGAATAAACAAGGGAAGAAAAGGCAAAGAGAAAGAGAAAGAAAGGGCGGGAAAAGTAAGAAGGAAGAAGTCGGAGGCAGAGATAGGTGTGTGAGAGAGAGTAGGACGGAGGAACAAGACGAAGGCATGTAATAAGAAGGGAGAGACGAAAATAGAACGGGTAAAAAGTTGGAACGGAGAAGGTTGCAAAGGAGCGAGAACGATAAAGCAAAAGAACGGAGAAGAAGGAAGTGGAGGCAGGTGAGAGAGGAGAGAATGAGGAAGCAGAAGGCGAGAGAAGGGAAGCAGAACAAGGAGGGAGTAGAGAGAAAATGGGAACGAGGAAGTGAAGACGAGAAGGGAGGAAGGATGTGGAGGAAGAGGAGAGAAGATGAGAATGGAGAAGCACAAGAGGAAAGGAGAGAAGAAAGGAGAGACTAGGACTAAAGAAGAAGAGGAGCGGGAATGGAAAGACAGAATAAGGAACAGAGAAGAGAATGAGGATAGAGGACAGAGATAAGAAAAATATGGAAGCATTCATTGACAGAGAAAACAAACCTCTCTTATAAATGCACACACACACACACACACACACACACACACACACACACACACACACACACACACACACACACACACACACACACACACACACACACACACACACTCTCTCTCTCTCTCTCTCTCTCTCTCTCTCTCTCTCTTTCTTTCTTAAAATTCCCCTGACCTCTGTTATTTGTTTGTCTGCCTCAGAGTGCGGTGGTTAGTGAGTTTTAGAAGTGCTAGGTAAACCACTGGCTTCCTCACAACAGGGAAGAAATACCCACCAAAAATAACCAGCCCAAAAAGGAATGTGGGATCTATAGAAGGCACTGATTTTGAAATACTGGAAATCCTAAATATGTGAGAGGGGGCAACAAGCCGACAGAATGTAATATAAACACCGTATTAAAGAAAGCTTGTCTTCATTACGGTGTTTATATTACAGATCTTGAATATAGTGGTAGATGCATGGGATCGGCAACCATCCACTCACTTAGTGTAGCGAATTTTATGATTGACTTGTGTAGTGCAAGGCCAAATTGTTACCACTCCTGCAAAATATATGAACCAGAATGCGGTGGAATTGGAAATATATTGTCAGATTATAATTATGAACTATAATGAATACAAAAGCATCCGGTACAAATTGGACACAGAATCCAAAAAAAAACAAAAAAAACATAATGAAGTATACAAAATACATAATGAATGATGCCGAAGAATGCAAAGTTTATGAACGAGAATGCCGAGGAGTACAGAATACGTGCGAAATCTCAAAACCACAACGCAGAAGAATACAAAATGAACACAGAATCCGTAAACTACAGCACCGAAAAAAGAAATAAAATAAAAATACATGAAAAATAACGCTATATAATAAAAAGTACATAAAGAAGAGCCTGGAGGAATGCGAAATATATGCATAAGAATACACACCACGCAAATATCAGCAAAGTATAAAGGCAAATACTACAAAACATAGAATACATGAACTAAAAGGCCAATGAATACAAAGCCAACGGAGTCCACAAACCATAACGCCAGAGAATACAAAATACAAGCAAAATACATGAAGAACGACCCAGGAGGAATGCGAAATATATGTATTAGAATGCGCGCCGGTGTCCGAACGTTGAGAAATATCCGGCCGCGGAAATATCTTATGTAAATATAATCGACAAGGCGGGAAATTTGGCCTGGCGCGCCGAAACCCAATGCAGGATAAAGTCTCTGTTTTCACCGCCACGAAAGCCGAATAATAATAATAATAATAATAATAATAATAATAATTGCTGTAGTAGGCAGAAGGCAGAAAAAGTCTTGTCATTTTTTAATTCGTTTTTTATTTACTGTTAAAATTGTGAAAAATAAGATTCGTATGTGGGCACCTCATTTGGGAATAATGAGGCGTTTGGATATAGTTAGATGAGTAGATAGATAAATATACAGACAACATGATTCATAGATGCATAGACAGATAGATAGATAGCAAGACTGATAGATGAATAGCCTTTGTTCACTGCCCCGAAAGCTTAGTACAGGGTATGATTTGGCAGCAATTTTTTTTTTCCTTCCATGAGGTAGTTCAGCCGAGAAAAAAAAAAAATGCCAGCAACCAAAGACGGATTTTTATATCTCCCTTCCAAAGTGCAGATATTAGATGATGCATGGAATTTTTAAAAAATATTTTTTCCTTCCTCTCTTCATCTTCCGTAAAAAATAAAAAAAAGTACTATGAGAGAGAGAGAGAGAGAGAGAGAGAGAGAGAGAGAGAGAGAGAGAGAGAGAGAGAGAGTACATAATAACTTGATTAATCGTCATAAAAAATACTCTCTTAAAGAAGGGTAAGTGAATAAACGAACAAATAAAAATATATTAAAGAGACAGACGCCGTGGTAGGACAAAGGGGCATGTGCAATTAATTAGAGAGACATCACAATAAAGCAAAATATACCAAAATGCATAACAGCTGTAAAAATAAATATACCGGTAAAAATAATGACTGGTTAGAAAAAGAGACAAAGAACGTGGCAGTCCAAAGGGAACGACTGAAAAAGAGAGAGAGAAAAAAAGGCTGTTAATAAATAGTAACTAAGAAAAATTAATTTTCAAGTCTTTTGGAAAAAAACAGCATTTCTGAAAAAAATAAAAAAGAATTTGCAGTCCAAGAAGACCCGATAATTAAAGGGAATTTGTAGTACACGAATAAAGGAATAAACAAGAATAGACCAATAAAAGAAAAGAGTAGCCAACGGTCGTAAAACTAATAATGAATAAGCGAATTTCAACATGTAATACTATGGATCACATAACATCTATAATAATGAACAAAAAGAGAACAAAAAAAAAAAAGATGCAAAATAAAATTAGATGCGAAAATAACCGTAGTGAGAGGGAGTCCAAATTAAAAGAGAAATATTAAAAAACTACTTCATATTTGCAGCGAAACTTTAGGCATTCCTGATCAGGTGTAGATATAATTTTATTGATATAAAAATTAGGTATTAATAGATGCAGAAGAATAATGATGCAAATAAAATAATTGAAATGAAAGGGTAAGTTAGGTAGAAAAAAAAAAAAAAAGCTCAGTCAAAAGGCATATTAGTATAATGAATAATGTACGTAAATTTATGCAACAATAGTATAATAACGGACTAAAAAAAAGCATGTGATAAAAGACATACCTGGTCATAGTTGTTTATGATAATTATAGACTACAATAATAATAAATGTAAGACGCATAGCAGAAGTTATTTAAGTCCTTGCAGCAATAAAAAATAATAGACGGTAGAGGAATAGCATATAAAAAAATTATATATTGAAGGGAGAAGGTAATAAAAGAGAAGACACTGATGTAATAATAGAAGAAAGATGAATAGCCCATAAAGACGTACCAAATAAAGATGAAGGGCTAATTAAAGATACGCAAAAATATATAGCACTAAACAAGAAAAAAAAAAGGCATATAAAAAGAGGAAATAAGAAAGAGAAGGTAATTAAAGAGGGACCAAATTAATAGTGCGAAAAGAGCACATAAAAGAGAACATGAGAGAGAGAGAGAAGGTAATTAAAGAGAGGACACATTAATAAAGCGAAGTCATTACTGGTGGATCTATAAGCCAGCGTGCATCCACTATTGGCGTTTCCTTTCACTCTAGCTCATTAAGTGATACAAATTACACTCTCCCCCACTCCCCCCAGTACCCCCTTCACACTGCCCCCTGTACACACACACACACACACACACACACACACACACACACACACACAGAAGCAGGTGTGAAAGTGAGGTAGGGGAAACTAAAGTGTATCACGTCTCTCACCTTTGATCATGGACTTGGGTAATTAAATGCAGTTATGACCTGTGGGTGTGGTACCGTCTTCCCTTCTTGCCTTTCAGAGCTTGAGCGTGTTTAGAAGATGTGAGGATGGAGAGAGGAAGCCCGAGAATTAGATGGAAGAATAGTGTAGGATGTGTGGTAGAGAGAGAGAGAGGGAGAGAGAGAGAGAGAGAGAGAGAGAGAGAGAGAGAGAGGCGCTTCGAAGTTGCACAGGCTCCGAATACGAATGCTTAACCCTTTCAATACTGCACATCTTTTTTCATATCAATACTGCTACCTTCAGACGGTTTTTTTTTTTCCAACTGAAAAAGTTGTTAATTAATCATGTATTAAAACCCTCCAGTTTAAAAAGCCTCTCCGAGGATTACAAAAATCGTCTGGAGCAGCAACAATAAAATAAAAAGTATGTAATCAGTGTGAATAAATGATACTGTATTTTTCCACATCCAGACGAGCATTCACGTGATATATTGGCAGTTTGGAAGTTTTTTTTTTTTTTTTTACATGGACGTGAAAGTGATTTGGGACGGATTTTTTTTTTTATTATTCAGACCCCAAGACCTACCGATAATGATGTGTTAATGGATCTAATCCGATCTTTCGTACATCGTTATGGTCGTGGTCACAGTCGTCATCATCGTCGTCGTCGTTGCCATATTCAGTCAAAAACGATCTCAGTTTCTATCTCTCCATCTATCTCTATCTGTCCCTCCCTCCCTCTCTCCATCCCACCCTCCCTCCCTCCCTCCATCGATCCATCCATCCATCCATCCATCCACCCACCCAACCATCCATCCATCCATCTAGATAGAAACTATTCCACGGACCCCCACACAACCCTAGCCGATAACAGTGATTGCTATCGGGCCATGCGGCGTTATCGGTCCCAGGCCACGCCAGTGCGTACCGATATTTGATTTAATCCAGATATTTAACCTTGATATTTGACCCTGAATATTTGACCCCCTATAAGTGATGTATACTTGACCCCAGATGTTTGACCTCTGTATTTAACCCCAGAAACTTGACCCTTCTATTTGTCCTCAGATACTTGACCCCTATATTTGACCTACATAAATTACCCTTTCATATGAAGTGTATATTTGACCCCTGTAACTGATCCCTAATATTAAACCCAGGATAAGTGGCCTGTAAATATAACAGCAGATATTTGATGCATGTATATTTCTTGACCCCAAAGATTTGACCCAGATATTATTTAGACCAGATAATAGAACATAATATTTGCAGGTAGTGAAGTCTTCGTAGGGCACCTCAACTTGAACAGGAAGAGAACAGAATCAGATGCTGCAATTTAAAGTCAAAGTGCTATCAGAAACTAAAGAAAGAAAAATCCACCGAGTCTTAGATAATACAAAAAAGATATCTGACGTAAAGGCTAATAAACCAAAATAATATATAACAATAAAGAGAAGAACGACGTAGTGGGGGACAAAAACATCTTCGCTGAGCAGTGAGAAACTAATATAAAGTTAGGGAACAGTATCAGAACTTTCCTTCATATTTCTTCATCTCCTGTTTTTCTACCAACTTTTAATCTATCCGCCGTGTGGTTAATCTGCTTAGTACAGTGAAGTCTTTGGTTTATTATTTTCTTGGTATCTGCAGACGATTTCATTCATCTTAGTCGAGATTTCCGTTCCATTAAAGACTACTGAAGGTGTTCGACAATAGGGTTGGGAAGGGCAGAGGCGATGAGAGTGGGAGAGTGAAGGAAAGAGAGAGGAAGGAAAGGAGGAGAGGGAAGGGGAGGGGGAACAGAGAAGAGAGACGAGAGGGGAAGGGGGATTGAAGGCAAGAATATAGGCAACGGGGGAAAGGGAAGAGGAAGAGAATGGTCGGATGGAGAGAAAGAAATGTGGAAGTTGGAAGAAGGAAACTGTGAGCAGAAGCTAAGGGAAAACCAGAGAGAGAGAGAGAGAGAGAGAGGGAGAGATTATGCTGCACAAAGTTAGTAATTCTGTGGAGTTACCTGTATCAGCCACGGCGCCAGGATTAATTTGCAAAAGACGTCCTGTTATTGAAGGACTTAGAGGAAAGAGTTTATGGGGTTCTGAGATGGAGGAGGGGGGAGGCAGACATGAGGAAAGGAAAGAAGGGAAAGAGGGGAGAGGAGGAGGGAAAGAAAAGGAGGAAAGAATGAGGAAGTGAGAAAAGGAGGGGAAGGAGAGGGTAGGAGGAAAGGGAGGGGGAGAGGGAGGAATGTAGGAAGAAGGGTGTGGTGAGATGAAGGGGAAAAGAGGGAAGAACAGTGGATGGAAAGAAAAGGGAGTGACGAGAAGTGGAGAGGAAAGAAAGATAAAGAGTTGAAAGAGGGGGAGCCGGAGAAAGATGAGAGGAAGAAGAAGAGGAAGGTGTAAGAGATAGAGAAGGAAGAGGGGTGGAAAGAAGGAGGGGAGGGGGAAGGAGAGAATGAAGGAAGCAGGATGGAGAGAAGGAAAGGAAATGGAGGAGCAAGAAAAAAGTGGGGTAGAAGGGAAGGAAGGAGGGGGAGGGAGTGTGAGAAAGAAAAGCGTTGGAGAGCAGGAAGGGGGAGGGAGGATGAGGGAGAAAGAAGAAGTTTGGAAGGAAGCAAGGAGGGAAGGGAGGGGAGAGGGAGGATGAGAGAGGAGAAAGGATGGAAGGAAGAAGTGGAGGAGGGTGAAGGAGGGGAGAGGTAGGATGAAAGAGGAGGAAGGATGGAAGGAAGAAGAGGAAGGGGGAAGGGGGAGGCGTGGAGGAGAGAGATTATCCAGCACAAACTTAGTAATTCTGGCGAGTTTCCTTTATCAGGCAGGGCGGCATATTACCCAAGGACCAACACCGCGATTATAACCAACTTATCGCTCGTTTCGTTATTGCACCCACGCTAGTTATTGAGGACAAGTCTTATTAAAACTGAGAACACGAAGAGAAATGACAATTCCCCCCACCCCTCCGCCTCCAGTTTTTTGATGATCTGTGAGGGAAAAGAGGAAGGAGAAAGATTGAGTGAGGGGAAGGGGGAGGAAGAGGATTGAGTGAGGAGAAGGGGGAGGAGAAAGGTGGAGGGAGAGGGGGGAAAAAGATGGAGGGAGAGGAAGGGAGAAGAGAAAGATTGAGAGAGGGGAAGGGGGATGGGGGGCAGGGGGTAAAGAGAAAGCTGGAGGGAGGGAATATCTTTTAATCATCTACCAAGGAATATTACCAGCCCTGCAATTATGCGGACGTATCGAAGGCTTGATTATTAGTCCGGTTATTGATGGTGTTTATTAATGTTGACGGCTGTGAGAGGCTAATATTACGTGCTATTGTGGCCATCAGTCAGAACTCGCGGCACTCGGCAGGCACATAGGGACTCAACGCAGACATGGCCATTACACCCCTACACCTTTCACATACACTACTTGCTTTATTGACACCCCTTCTCTGATTCGTATTTGCTAGCATGAGAGTCAGTGTATTAATATGATGTTTTCACTGTACTATGAGTGGAAAGAGTAACTGAGTTGCTGCGGAAACAGATAAGTAGCATTTCTCGAGTAAAACTGCGAGAATGCATGAACACACACACACACACACACACACACACACACACACACACACACACACACACACACACACACACACACACACACAGATGGATAGGTAGATGTTAATATACCTTTACTTCCCTGTTACACGTAATGAATAATAGGAACTCAGGAATTGTGGTTAGGCAGTCATCTCCCCAACTCACAGCGACTGGTGTGGGTATTTGGCGAATATATTGGCGTACTTTTCTATGCGGACGCCGGAGGGAGATATATTAGTTTCTGTTCTCCCTTCCCTCCCTGGCTGTAGCAGCGTCCAGGGAGAATTATTACTTCAGACCCAAAGCGCAGGGTAATTTTCTGTCGACTCCACTGTGTGTCTAGATGTATTGCCTTGCATGTATATCTCGTTCCTATCTTTTTTCCCCCTCTAAGCTCCCCCTCTACGTTCCCCCTCCACGTCCTCCCTTCTCTTTCCCTTCATCTCCCCTTCCTTGACCCTGCCACTCCCTCCGCCCTCTTCTGTCTAACCAAGGTATTTATTGCAATGGATGTCTGTGTTATCTCATACCACAGATGCCCATTTTCATTCTCAGTCTGCCCTTTGTACCTCTTATATTTAACCAAAGTTTGTGTGTGTGTGTGTGTGTGTGTGTGTGTGTGTGGTCATTTATTTTATCATATTCCACAGATTATTTTCACGGCATCCCTTCTCTTTCTGCCTGGCCAAAATTTGTATCTTTCTTTTTCCGTATCTTGTCCTATCCTCTGTATGTGTGCTTGCATTGTCAGTCTCCCCCTCCTTCGTCTCCCCAGCCATAATGCATCATTATTCCTGATTTACTAGGGAAGGTGTCAGGTTTGCATTGTGTTCTTGGTGAGGTGTGAGGAAATATTGACGTGCCTCAAATTAGCAGATGGATTTCGGTGTGATGGGAGGCTTGATTTATTGCTATTTCATCTTGTCTGCTCGGATATATATCGAAGCTGGGAATAATTATCTGTCTCCTGGTCTGCACGTTTGTATATATATAGTTCTCTCCGTCTCGGTCTTTCCATTCATTCTCTCTCTCTCTCTCTCTCTCTCTCTCAGGTCGATTTTTTTCCTATGCTAATTTAGAAGGCTGAGATCAAAATGGAGGCTTAGTCATATCCTGGTAACTCTCCTGCCTACGTTTTCAGGCATAATATTGAGCCTGTTTTCCATGGGGCTAAAGAGGATGCCTAAACTGCAGGAAGAGGAGGACGTAAGAAGAAGTAAGAGTAGTACCGGAAGAATGAAGGCACAAGAGGAAGAGGAGGAGGAAAAAATAGTAATAAACCGTAGTAGCAGGAAGGAATTGGGGGAAAAAACAACTTGGAGGAAAGAATTTGCACATGTCTTGCAAACTTTCTCCCTCACATTTTCGAACATTAAATTTAACCTGTTTTCCATGGTGGACTCAAACAAGGCAGCTAAGATGGCCTCCGGGAACCAGCCAACGAAGCCACAAGGGCCCAGGGAGAATAATGCTCCAGCCAGGATGCGACCGGAATGAGGGAGGGCGGCGTGTAAGGCGAATACAAAGTGAGGGGGGAAATGTACTGTGTTTGGACTTAACCCGTTCTTCATGCTTGTCTCCCTTCTCCCTTCCCCCCCTTCCCCAACCACTCCCTGCATCCCACACACCCCTCTCACCCTGCCTCCCTTCTTCACCATCCACTCTACCCTTTCCCTCTTCCCTGTTCCGTCATCCCTCATCCCTCATCCCTCTACCATCCCTTATCCTTCCCCACACTTCCTCCTCCTTCTTCCTTTCTTATTTGCCTTGATTTGTAAGGTTTTCATTATATTTCTTCCATCCTCTCTCTAAAGCTCTTTACTGTTGTCGCCACACTTACACTCAGGAGGTGTTAGAAAGTCGATGGATGCAAAAATATTAAGAAAAATACCTGGGATTCTACTAAAATGTTTCGAACTAGCTGAAACATTGTACAGTTTTCAAAAAAATTGTCGTTATATGAGAGGTGGCATCTTTAGACCTAACTAAAATCGCTGAAATGCATTTTTACGCCACATCTCTTCATTCCTCACTTCCTCATGTCCTTCGCTTCCTCCCCATCCCACACTGTCCTCATAGCCTACCCCCACTACCCTCTTCACCATCTCTACACACCCGTTCCTTATACTCTACATTTCCCTAACCTCCATTCCTACCCAACAGTTCCTCGTATATCCTTCGCCTCTCCATACCACACACACCTTCCCCTCAACCTCCCCTCCTCTCCCCCACAGTATGCCTCACCTTCCCTTCTCCCCTCCCTCAAGCAACCCTCGCCCTGCCCCCTCCCAACCCCTTGCCTGGCTCGTAAAGTTTTCTCGCAAATTCTAACTAAAAGTAGGGATCCAGGAAGCCCGGTGAATATTTTGCCAGAGTTCTGAGCATTCAGTGGCAGAATATGACACGAGGAGTAGCTAGAATGGTAGGATATTCTGTTAGCTATTCTCTCTCTCTCTCTCTCTCTCTCTCTCTCTCTCTCTCTCTCTCTCTCTCTCTCCGCATATATTAGGAGAAAGAGAGCGACCCAACACACTTCTTTCCTTATTCTTCCTACGAAAACACATGCTAAATTTCAGCACTGAATTCATCGTTAGCAATTTCCGATTCCGGGCTGTGTAAACCAGTGTGTTAGGTGTTATTTTAAAAACGTCACTCCCGTATTCGACTCTCCGATCATGTTAAAATACATTATTCTCTTACTCAGCTCTCCGATGGACTAAAACAAGAAAAAAGTTTGCTCTTACGTGACACTCCGACCAATCCAAAAGTTTCCATTATTGCACTCAACTCTTAAATCAGCTTCAATCACGTTGCATCTATACGCCTTCAGCCATCACTCCTCTGCATCAACCTGAATTACTGTCACGATCTAAACACGGAGTCCAGTGAAAAGCTGATGGATGTGGCTTTTTTAACCCCCCCATTACGAAGCTATTTCTCCAACATTTATTTCACTGGATTGTAGATTTTACTTGTGTTTTGTTTGGGGAGACCTTTCGTACTCTCTCTCTCTCTCTCTCTCTCTCTCTCTCTCTCTCTCTCTCTCTCTCTCTCTCTCTCTCTCTCTCACTCTCTCTCTCTCTCAACTCCAGCATACCACTAGACTGTTGTAGTTAGCCCAGGAGAAGCTGTCTGAACTGGACGAGTTTAATTAAGCCATGATAAGCCCTGTTCTTTACTATGGTGTTTTGGAACGCGAGAATGAAACTGTCTGAAGATACCGAGAGTAAAATTAGAATAATGCTGGATGCGCTTTATAACATGGCATGCAGGCTAACCAAATCTAAGCCACAACTGTTCCATAATAACCGTGGGAAGTGATGGACTGAGATACATCTTCTGTCCTTAAGTCATGATAATACTCGTACGTTATGTGATTCTGCTGTCTCACATCTCATATTAATAGAATCTTTTTTTTTTTTTTTTAATAACAGAACAGAGGAAGGAACAACAAATGAATAAGAAAATAATCCATACACCAGATTAGTGGCTTCCTCCATTCATTAAAAATCTGTAACATTTGAACTCGAACAGATGTAGAATTACATAGAATTGCAGAAAATCTTTTAACAGTGAGAAATGCCTCTGATTCTCTTTTGTTATGTATCTCGAGGTACAAAATAATATCGGAGCGCGTTTCCCTTTTTTCCCAATAATTCTTGTGTCTCTTGAAATCCCACCTGTGACAAAATAATTTAATCTTTCCTTTCTCCCCCGATTCCATCCCGCTTGAATTTTGTATATCGGGGAAGTCGCTGTTTCTACCTATTTTCCTGTACGTCCGATTAACGGAAGGTCCGGAGGGTGGAGGAGTGCCTTTTGTTTTGTTGTATTTTTTATGGACTTAGTTGCACTAAAGTTTTCATATCACAGGATTTTTTTTTTTTTTTTTTATCGTGGAGGGTAGAAGTTAAGGGAATATATATATATTATTTTTTATTTTTATAGCGAGCAAGTTCTCTGTTGATACTGATGCCTAATAAGGATCATAAGGCTTTAATAATCTATGTAGGTAAATTCTCTGTATAGACTGATAGATAGACATAGATAAAAACAGGTAGGTAAAGAGATGGATAGATAATGATAAGAGATTGACGGACGGACTGATAGATACACACACACACACACACACACACACACACACACACACACACACACACACACACACAATGGCACACAGAGGCCAGCTAATTTCATCGTGGGCGGCCCGTAGCATAAAAGCGAGTGTGTCTGTCTCTTTGATGGTCCGGCGCAAAACATTAAGTCCCAGTTAATGTTAATAATAATATGGAAGCCCAGCCTGTTTGCAGAGAGAGAGAGAGAGAGAGAGAGAGAGAGGTGGAGGGGGGGGGGTACTAAATGCGCTGTGTCGCGTCTGGGTCTGTTTTTTTTTTTTTTTTTCTGTCTATGCTTGGATTTCGACACGGGTATTGTTAACTTTGTACGTATAGTTGAGGCCAGGAGGTATGTGTGTGTGTGTGTGTGTGTGTGTGTGTGTGTGTGTGAGAAGCACAAATTCTAATCTAATTCTCTATCTTCTTACTCGTATAATGGATATATATATATATATATATATATATATATATATATATATATATATATATATATATATATATATTTATACATATATATATATATATATATATATATATATATATATATATATATAGATATATAGAGATATAGATAGATAGATAATGTAATTGCACGTAATCAACTCAGTATATTACAAAACTAATTTTCATACATTCTCTCTCTCTCTCTCATACAGTGAACTATCTACTGACAGAGGTACCCGGGGTAGCGTCATACCAATTGGATTCTATGGGCGAATTCTCTTTAATGTTAGCCAGAGCAGCGTTGTGTGTGTGTGTGTGTGTGTGTGTGTGTGTGTGTGTGTGTGTGTGTGTGTGTGTGTGTGTGTGTGTGTGTGTGTGTGCCCGCGCGCGCCAGGTCCTTAAAAATTTGCGTCCTTGAAATAGTGAGTGTATGTGGTCCCGTGTTTGTTTATAGGAGATGATTGCACCAGCTGTTTGTGTTGTCAGTAGGCTCAGTTTGCAAGACTCACTGGCAACAAAAACACACTGATTGCAATCCCGGCGTAGAAAATGGGATCCACCGATATGCGATGAAAACGAGGGGGAGGGGGGGAGGGGGACTGTGCAGTTTTGATAGGGGCAGTCTTGTTTCATTTTTGTGATAGGTGGATAGATTGATGGATATTTAGATAGGTAGGTAGGTATGTAGGCAGATAGCTAGATATAATGAGAGAGAGAGAGAGAGAGTTACCATCATCATCATCATCCTTTTCCCTTTTTTACAATTGGGATGGTCAGGATCCGCCAACAGGAAATAGGGAACACAAAAGCAGGGGAAACTGTCATCATAGTGCCCAGTCAAAAGGCCGGCCCATCCATTCACTCGCCATTCAAGTCATCCATCACACAGCTGGATATGTATGGAAGCGAGGTATCATCAGCATCACTAGCATCATTATTATCATAGTCATCATTGTCTTTTTTCACCACCATCACCACCGCCATCATCAATATCATCAAAGGCATCATGGTCATTATCACCACAGTCGTCATCACCATCATCCTCTTCTTGAATGTCATTATCATCACAGTCATCATTATCTTCATTGTCATCATCATTATCGCTGTCATACTCGCAGTCATATCACCACCACTGTCATCATCATCATCATCATCATCATCATCGTTACCCAAATCCAGTTCGCATCATTGCAAATAATCACTTTATACCAAAATCTTTATTAATGACACATCCACACAACTGCCGCCCAGCAAAATAAACACAGAAATTGAATCACATAAAACTCAGCAAAAATTACGTGAAATTCTATTGAAGTATGCATGGTTATATTGTATTAAATTCATGCTGTAGTGGGCGATGTATAGTTGGCGAAGTAATTCTTGTTTGACTTATAACACATACATACACATATACATACATGAGAGAGAGAGAGAGAGAGAGAGAGAGAGAGAGAGAGAGAGAGAGAGAGAGAGTTTTACTTTGCCTTAGCCACGGATTAGAACGCCACATCTCAACCCAGCTTCATGCACCTGAGAGAGAGAGAGAGAGAGAGAGAGAGAGAGAGAGAGAGAGAGAGAATGTGTGTGTGTGTGTGGGTGTGTGTGTGTGTGTGTGTGATTTTTTATGTTCTGTAGTAAGTTCTATGTATGTATGTATGTATTAATGTATGTATGTATGTGCACGCCAGTTGCCCAGTATTTTTCCTTCTCAAATGCAACAGAATTTTCCCTTTTTAATTTCCTGACCTGATTACCACTCGCATCTCTCACACATTCTTTCTCGTTTTCCATTTTTTCTCGTCTTGTGTAATGGACTGAGCTATGAACGATATATTTTCAGAAAGCATCGTTGTTTTCCTCCCTGTGATGTTCATTCTTTTATGACTTTTCGTTGTGTATTTAAGTTTCTGGATGCGATTGATGGGTACACACACACACACACACACACACACACACACACACACACACACACACACACACACACACACACACACACACACACACACACTCTCTCTCTCTCTCTACTGGTGCCGGCGGTGTTAATAATAATCATAATAATAATAATAATAATAATAATAATAAAGGAAAAAATATCAGTAACTACATATAACAAAGCGTATAATTCTTGTCACCATTATAGTAACAGTAATAACAGCAACACATGTATTACTGCAAAAACAATAATCATATTACTAGAATTACCAGAGAGAGAGAGAGAGAGAGAGAGAGAGAGAGAGAGAGAATTCATGTGAAGGAAATAATATATGAAAGAGAAAAAAGGAAGGATAAAAAGGAACAGAGAGAGAGAGAGAGAGAGAGAGAGAGAGAGAGAGAGAGAGAGAGAGAGAGAGAGAGAGAGAGAGAGAGAGAGAGAGAGAGAGAGAGAGAGAGAGAGAGAGAGAGAATTGATCCGAAGGAAATAATATACGAAAGAAAAAAAGGATAAAAAGGAACAGAGAGAGAGAGAGAGAGAGAGAGGAGAGAAAAAGAGAAAAAGAAAGAAAGAATTATCACCATTGCCGAGATTACAGGAGGTCCAGAAATTAGAGTGGCGCTAATAACAATATGGCCAAGAGTAAAAATACGAGGCTTATTCTGCCCACTCGGCCTTCAGGACTAACTTATGGGAGTTTTATTGTGGCGGAAGACAGGAGAGTGGGATGGATGGGGGAGGGAGAGCGAGAGAGGGGGAGGGAAGAGGGAAGGAGGGGTGGATTGAGGAATAAGAAACTGAGGAGGTAGGGAGAGGGAGAGAGAAGAGTGAGAAAGAGGGAGGGATGGAGAGGGGAGGAGAAATTGAGGAAGTAGGGCAAAGAGGGTATGAGAGAAGGAGGAAAGGAAGGAGGGATGAGAAAAAAGAATAAAAAAGAATAGAGAGAGAGAGGGAGGAGAAAAATTGAAGAGGTGGATAACAAGGAGGGAGGGAGTAGTGAGGGAGGAAGAAATGGATGAAGGAGGAAAATTATGATAAATGGAGAACGGTGGAGGATGGAAGGAGGAGGATGGATAGGGGAGAGGGAGGATGGAAGGGAAGAAAAATGGGAGAGGTAAGATAATGGAAGTGGTGAAGGTGGACGGAGGGAAGAAGGAAGAAAGAGAATGGTGAAGGAGGAGATTGAATATGTAGGAGAAATGGGGGTAGAAAAATACACATAGGGATAGAGATCAGGAAAATCAGAGAAAGAGGAGGCAGAGAAAAGGAGAAAGTAAGAGAAAGTTAGTGACAAGGAGGAAAGAAAAGGAATATTAAGGGAAGAGGGAGGTGGAGGAAGAAGGTGAGAACGAAAGATGTAGGGAGAAGAGAGTGAGAGGAAGGAGGGAATAGAAGGGAACTCTAGTAAGGCAGCAGCTCCGGAGGGTCAGTATGTGAGACGCTACACACATCCATTTAATACGGAAATTATTGACGGCTGTAGTTACGGATCCCACACACTATCCCAGAATGCAATTTTTAGTGCCCTAGCTCTTTAAATACAATAAAATCTTAGAATGCTATTTACCATGGCAACTCCATGAGGGAAATTGCTACAGAACCCACAAGGCTAAACCTCAAGGACAGTATTCATATTCAGGAGTAGAAATATTGCAAAAACTCAGTAAGAGAAACACTCCTGCATGCCAGAAAGTTATCCATTGCACAATTCTCGGAAGGCAGCTTATACAAAGCGCCGAGACGAAACCCAGACTCTTGCGCTTCCCCCTAGCAAGGTTGTTACGGAAAGCAAGTGTGTGATTCACGATGGAAGTCTTGGGGAGGTAGCTGTTGCAGACTTAAAACAAGAGCAAAATTACTGACGCCAAGAAAGCTGTTCATTACAGCCATTGCAGGGGAGTTGTTATAGAACCCCTAGACGCGACGGAGCCCCTGATAGTGATACGTTGCTACACCTCAGGGCGACAAACGTAAAGGAATATCAGCAGGAGGAGAGTATGGAAAGTTAAGGAATTAGCAGGAAGAGACTATGGAAGCAGGAGAAAAACGTTATGGAAGCTCGACAAGAGAAACGCTATGAAAAGTAGACAAGAGAAGCGCTACGGAAACTCGAAAAGAAAAACACTAAGGAAATTATGCAAGAGAAAGGCTACGGAAACAAGAGAAACGCTGCTACGTAGGCTAAGGAACACAACAGTTAAGGAACTCGGAGCCGGGCCATTTTGTACGGAACTCGAGGAAGGCAGTTGTTAGGAATCCTGGAGACGAAGGCCCGAACCAGCGGCCGCCTGTAGCACCCCCTGCATCATGGTGGCAATATGCTCCGCCCCGCTATAACTCCTGCACGTTATGGTCCTGGACTAATAAAGACGACAGGATACCTCGAACCATATTCTCCTGGGGCCGTATCGTCGTGGGCTTGAAGGGCTCCCTGACACACACACACACACACACACACACACACACACACACACACACACACACACACACACACACACACACACACACACACACACACACACACACACACACACACACACACACACACACACACGTCACGTCCCTTGCAGTTTGCTAGGTAATATTGACATAGTATTTATAAATAAAATGCTAGAGAATATTAACGACCCGTACAGAAAAAATAACCAGTAAGGAAGGGAAAGAGGACTTAATTAACTAGCAAGGTAGAGGAAGAGGATCTAGAGAGCTTCTCTGGATCATTTTTTAGTGAGCTAAGGGATCTCTCTAACCATCTTTTTCATAATTACATAGCTACATATTTCTGCTCAATGTACCGTACTTTATTAATCTCCTGTCTGTCATTTATCTTATCAGTAATGGACTTAATGACGTGGCTTGCACAGGCGACATACACGAGAATTACCAACGTCCATATAAGCAGAAATTAGGTGGTAAAAAGTGGGTTCAAGAGTGACATAAAACCATGAGAAAATGACCCCCTGACATGTTCAAGGGTTCTTAAAGGTTCAGAAAGGAAGTAAACAGAGAAGGAAGGAACGCCCCCATTGTCCCACCATCTACCATCCTTTCCTTCACCCACACACACAAATCTTCCCTCACTTCTCCCTCCTTCCCCCCACGCACACACATCTTCCCCCACTTCCTCCTCTACGCATCCCTACTCACCCAAAGCCTTCCTCTCGATAATCTAACTCCCTACAACCTCACCACAAACCTGCCCCCAAATACGTACTCACACTGCCTTCCCTCACAGCATCCTCCCCCACATAGTCCGCCACACATACCCACACCAAATCTCCCCACACATACCCATACCCAATCTCCCCACACATACCCATACCCAATCTCCCCACACATACCCAACCCAACCTCCCCATTCATGCCCACAGCCATTCTCCCCACACATACCCACAGCCATTCTCCCCACACATACCCACAGCCATTCTCCCCACACATACCCACACTCAGTCTCCCCACTCATACCCACACTCAATCTCCCCACACAAACCGACACACAACCTCCCTGCACAGACCCACACAACTTTTCCACACGGATTCCTCTCCCACAAAATCCTACTGTCAACCTCCCCACACAACCTCGCCTCCCTGCAAACCACCCACTCATTCAGACTCTCTCTCTCTCTCTTCGAAACTCTCCAATCCCGTCCCTAATTTTGCATCCCCCCCTCCCCCGAATGTGTGTTGGGATGGGGAGGGGGAAGAAGGGGGGTCAAAGAGCAGCTTTACATGCGCTTGTCACGTCAGGCGTCCATTTGGCATATGAGATTCTGGCCTAATGATACGCTTCCGACCCCCTCTTGGCCTCGAATTGTCGGTCTCTTTATTATTTCGGATTCGAGTCGTTGTAGGTTGGATTTTCGAGCAGCTTCGTTTTCGTTTGGGGATCTTTCTTTTATTTTTTTTTATTTTTTTTTTTTTTAGTGCGCGTGGGTGGTGGTGGTGTGTTTGTGGGGGGGGAGAGTGGTGTGTGTGTGTGTGTGTGTGTGTGTGTGTGTGTGTGTGTGTGTGTGTGTGTGTGTGTGTGTGTGTGTGTCCCTTTTCTTTTTGGGTTACGAGATAAACCCACTGAGCCAGATTTTTTTTTTTTTCACCCTTAACTGGATAAAGTTGCTTCGGGATAGCAAGAATATCGTGCAAAATCATCATCTTGGAGAATGGGATAATGTTGGCTGATATTAATCCCTAAAGTATTTTTTTTTCTTTCTCTTTTTTTATAGTTATGTAAAATCATTCAAGGATATAAAGAAAAAAAAAAAAAGGCCCCGTCGCGTTGAGGGAGTTAAAGGTTTTCTGCTTGGGAAGTTTTTTTTCCCCTTATACTCGAGGATTTCGCTTATCTGTGAGAAATCCTAGCAAATCAGAGGGTTATAAATCTCCAGCGTAATCCTTTTGGCTGGCAGAAGCACACCGATCATATTCTATTTAACGTGGGACGATTCCATTGATCTGAGTCACGAAAACCTATATGGACACCATATTATTATTATTATTATTATTATTATTATTATTTTGAAGGCAGCACCAAAAATGTTAAAATACGTCATTGAAATTGAAGGGGTTAAATACTGTGGAAAAAATAAATTGTAATATTTTTATTTGTTTATATATTATTCACTGTATATTTAGTTATCTTTAAGTTTTGAAGCCACCCAGGATTAAATGAGGGATATAAGTCGATATATTAGATGGAAAAAAATATTGATCATTATCATCTTTACTATATTCTCAGTATTATGAAGGCGATGGTTAGGATACAGTATAAGAAGTTGCTGGAGCTGTCAATAGTGTTTTCAGTAAAAATGCACCAAACCTAGAATCTTCCTCATCCTCCTTACCTAATAGCGGGGAGTACACATGTCTAATTATGAAGAAGTATATCATCATCATCATCATCATCATCATTATCATCGCCCAGTAGCAGGGAGCACACAATTCTCAGCATGAAAATGATATATAATTCAAAACAAAACTCATATATTAATATTGGTTTCTTCTGCCTTCCTAGCCGGTCCGTGTAAGCATATTGTGTTGTTTATACCTGTGCTTGTTTATTGTTATTGGCATTGCTGATGGGAGTCTTACCTTAGTACATTTTTTATTACGGTTTATCATGCTAGGTTACATTCTTTGCCCCAGTTCCTTGTTTTATATATACATACGTTTTCATACCAACATACAGTACATACCTACATATACACGTACATACATAAATACGTACTCTCTCTCTCTCTCTCTCTCTCATTCATTTTTATAGGTATTCAGGAACATCCATACATTTCTTCCATGGACATTTATATTACCAAAATTATTGCAACGATAATCATTTTCATTTTTTCATTGCACTTACCTTATATTAAATTAGGGCCAGTATGCATAAATATCCTTAGCATGATATAATCTATCTATCTGTATACCTAGGCTGCTTCCCCCAAGGAATTTCACGGCCATATGAAAAGAGATATTAAAGAGAAAAATACAGAACAAATAAATTTGTAGTAATAGATGACCTGTATGAAGACTTGTATATCGTAGAGACTAGCAAAGATCCAATATAAATTCTCTCTTTGTTTTACACATCTAGCCTTATTTGCAGAATCATGGGTTGTTTTCAGAAGGTAGGTAAATATTCATAAATATCTGGCAAATGTCGAGCAGGAGGCGAATTCATGTTGATAGTCCTGTTTTCCAAGCCTCTTGTTTATATTCCTACTGAGAGTATTTCCCACCGACATTTGCACATTTATGCTGACTTTCCTCCAACTGACACAGGCTTACATTATATATATTTTAAGGGAGTCACGTACATTTATACATTTTTTATAATGCATATTTGATAGGATTAAAATAGGCTTAAACTATTCCTTAATCGATGCTATGTTGGTCTGTCTCCCCGTATCCTTTTCAGTCCTATAATTTTTATTGCATGGGTTTCTTGCGTTGTTCCTGCACTTCCTCCTGCTTCATCTCTCTCTCTCTCTCTCTCTCTCTCTCTCTCTCTCTCTCTCTCTCTCTCTCTCATCCTTATGTTTTACGAACTTTAATCCCTCACGCGATCCTACCCAAATATCCTTTACCATCTGTGTTGGTCTGCCTCTCTGTAAGTTGCCAATCTGTATCTGTATGGCTATCTTTTTCTCTGTTTATCTGGCAACCTTTTCCCCTGTCTGTCTGTCTGTATGTCTATCTACTTTGCTGTCTTAAGACTTAACAATTAGAGAATAAGTCTTTGTTTTGATGTTAGGTCCCAACCCTCCTATTTATCACCGTAGTATCTGTGTGGTCTGTATATCTGTGAACTCTCTCTCTCTCTCTCTCATTCCATTGTCTTATTCATTTCAAAATGGCTCGTCCATTTTTCTTGCCAGGTTTTGCAGATGTCAGGAACTAAGCGGCGTACGTCTTATTCTCTCTCTCTCTCTCTCTCTCTCTCTCTCTCTCTCTCTCTCTCTCTCTCTCTCTCTCTCTCTCCATCATACTGAACTTCCTCCCCTTTCTCATCTTCATCTTCCTTCAGTTTTCCTCTTCGTTCAGTTTATCTTTCACTTTCATTTCTCTTTTTCCCTCCCTGCATCCGTTTCACTTCCCACTCTCATTCCTTTACACCTGCGACTCTCTCTCTCTCTCTCTCTCTCTCTCTCTCTCTCTCTCTCTCTCTCTCTCTCTCTTTGTTGTTTCTCATCTTTATTCGTTCCTCCTCTCTACTCTTTTATGGATTCTATTTTATTACATTTTCTCGCTTTTCTGTTCGTTCTCATCATTGAATATTCATCGGTCTATTGTGTCCCTTATTTTTTATTCATGTTGACCTTTAGCTTGACGTGTCTTCCTTTCTTGATAATTCTTATTGTCTCATGTATCTTTTTTTTTTTTTTCATTTTCTCTCTCTCTCTCTCTCTCTCTCTCTCTCTCTCTCTCTCTCTCCCCCTCCCTCTTTCTTTCTCTCTTTCTTTCTCTCCCTCTCTCTCTCTCTCTCTCTCTCTCTCTCTCTCTCTCTCTCTCTCTCTCTCTCTCTCTCTCTCTCACTCTCTTTCTCTCTCACTCTCTCTCTCTCTCTCTCTCTCTCTCTCTCTCTCTCTCTCTCTCTCTCTCATTCGTCTTCAGCTGCAATATCCTTTCTCCCAATGGTTTTTATATCTTCCTCGTCCTCTTCGCTGATTCTTCCATGTCATTGCTCTCTCTCTCTCTCTCTCTCTCTCTCTCTCTCTCTCTCTCTCTCTCTCTCTCTCTCTTACCGATTTTCTACTCGTCATTGCCTTTCTGACAGCGCTGTTCTTCCTCTCGATGCCTCTCAAACACTCTTCACTCCACCACTCCTTCTCTCACTCTCCTCCTCCTCCTCCTCCTCCTCCTCCCCCATTATTTTGCCACATCATAATTCCACTTCTTACCACATTTCACATTTCTTCGCTCATCATGTTTTCAAAACCCACAACTCAGCATTAATTTATTCTGAGTGATGACGTATTTCTCAGATTATTTTTGCGATTTCCATGCGATTTCATCCAGTTTAGGAGAGACAATTGAAACTGGAGGAGTCAGGCAAAGCCCTCATCAACCCCTTTAATATTAGACTTTTCCTAAGTATAAATCGTCTTGTTACCTTAGTAAGGAAATATACACTACGTTCTTCTCTTTAATAATAAAATAATCTTGTCTTCTTTAATCATGAAATAAATTTTACGTTGTCTTCTTTAATAATGAAATAAATCTGACATTCTGTTCTTTACTAGTGAAATGGATTAGACATTCTGTTCATGAAATGGTTAGCTCCTTCAACCTAGTGACCTGTTCTTCATTTTCTCTTTCCCACCTCCAGACCATCCACATTTACCATACATATATATATATATTTTTAAGCTGTATCGATTATGTATAGCCTTCATTCACTCCTTCACTACTAGGGGACCTGCTCAGGTTGAATAAAATCGTGTCTTGGAAGCCTGAATAAAATGAATAACACCGCATCGGATATAAGTGAATGCCCCATTGAATAGAGTGGGGTTGTTTAATTCATTCTTCCTCCTTCCAAATGATTTTATTCAAATGAAGGATTATCTGTAGCAGCGAAGGGGTTAACTAGGCTTATTACCCAAATCCGCCATTTCGAAAATTCTGTCATAGATTCTTAAACTGAGTAAAATCGCCTGAAATGAACAATAAAGCAAAAATGACGTCACTTGCATTTAAGGATTTGATGTATTAGGGGATGCCAGTAAATGCAAGTCATCACGTTTCCCTTGTTTAGACTGGGAGATGCAGATTTTCATGCAGGATTCTCTCAGTTGTGTGTGTGTGTGTGTGTGTGTGTGTGTGTGTGTGTGTGTGTGTGTGTGTGTGTGTGTGTGTGTGTGTGTGTGTGTGTGTGTGTTTTAATGAGGCATCGGTGTGTGGCTGTTTGTGTAGATGTAAGGGTGTTCACGTGGTTATAATGGTGTTGACTGCGTGTGTGTGTGTGTGTGTGTGTGTGTGTGTGTGTGTGTGTGTGTGTGTGTGTGTGTGTGTGTGTGTGTGTGTGTGCATCTCGGTTTTTGTTATTTTACTTGTTATTGTCCTTGTATGTTCGTGTCCCTATGTGTTTCGGTGCATGTACCTGTGTGTGTATGTGTGAAGTTGTGTTTGGGTGTTTTCGTCTTACTTGCCCATGTGCGTTCCTTTTCTTGTTCTTGTGCGTTCTTGTTCTTGTGCGTTCTTGTTCTTGTTCTTGTCTTTGAGGGTTTGTGTGGGTGGTGGGTAGGAAGGGCTGTGACCTACTTCTCCGAACCAGCTGTTACAAGCACCAGTTACGCTCATAGTTCCTTTGTGTGCTTCCTCAGTGGGGACTTAATTGATGCCACACACACACACACACACACACACACACACACACACACACACACACACACACACACACACACACACACACACACACACACACACACACACACACACACACACACACACACACACACACACACACACACACACACACACACAAAGCCACATCATTCATAATCCACACATCCATCATCCACGATACACTCCACATTCCTACCATACCACAACATCTCAACAAACATCCACCCATCCACCTCTATTCCTGTAGCTTTTACTCGGTCGTTACATCCAATTAACGGAGCCCCGAGTGATCAATAGAGGCAAATTATTACACGCACGATGGATTACCTAAAGAGATGATTAGACTCCTTCACACAGCAGCCCCACTACTCCTTCCTGGCTACTGGTTTGTGGAGAGAGAGAGAGAGAGAGAGAGAGAGAGACAGAGACAGAGAGAGAGAGAGAGACAGACAGACAGAAGACGTGTGGAGCAGGAGAAGCGTAGACGTAATTCAAGTGGCAGAATTATTCATCGCTCATCAGAACTGTTATTAAGAACTGGTTGGCCGATGTCTTTGTGAGCTGCTACCACTAAGGCTATTAACAGCATAACCCATGCAAAATTAATATCACCTCTCCAATTAAATGTAGCAACAGAGTCGTAATTAACACCGAATAACAAGCAAAGGGAGATTTAGCTTTTTTCTCTTTTTTCTTACCTTTTTGGACAAGAGCGACAGTTTTTAAGAAAAATATGGAAAAGGGAAAAATAGTATAGCACTGTCATATAGCTTACTCCACAGGTAGACGAAAAAATTATGACACATATTGGAAGGAAAAAAATAGTGATAGTAACTGGTACACGATTTTTTTTAGCCTTGCTTCACAGGGAAATGGAAAATATGGTGGCATTATTTTTTTTCTTAAGGGCAGAAAAATTTTGAGGTAAGAGTAAGATAGAGATGAACATTTTTATTAGTGAACAGTTACCTTTATTTCTTTAAGCATGGAGAAAATAAGCACGCTGGGCTCTCATATACCTTGCGTCACATGGAAGCGGAAAATATGGTACCGTAGCTCCTTTCTCCCTTTCTCTCTCTTTTTTTTTTTTCTTTGTTGGTCCTTAAAGAATATGTGCCGGAGAGAGAGAGAGAGAGAGAGAGAACACCTTAGCTCCTTTCTCCCCCTTTCTCCTTAAGTCCAAGGAATTTTCCCACTTTATTTCTCACTTTCTTTTTTCTCTCTCTTTTTTCCCAGCCGTAAAGAATATGTGGCGTCATAATGCCCACCAAGTTTAGTGAGAGGAGGTCAGGAAGGAGGAGGTGGGCCCTGCAAAGTTTGTGAAAGCACGTGGTGGTCGTCTCTCTTAAGTTCCTCCTCGCTCTCTCACTCTGTCTCTCCTTGCTCTTTCTCACGTCAGGTTTCTCTCTCTCTCTCTCTCTCTCTCGTCATTTTCTGTTTATTTCAGCTTCTCTGTGTCTGTTTGTCTGTCTGCTCATCCCTCATGTTCGTGCTCTCTTTCTCTCCTCGCCACCTTTCAGAGAGTCACTATCTTTCTTACGTTGGTTTCTGTGTGTGTGTGTGTGTGTGTGTGTGTGTGCCTTTCTTTGCCTTTCGTCACTGCTTCCCTGTCTGTATGTCTGTCTGTTTGGGCGTCACTCATGTTCCTGATTCTCTCTCTCTCTCTCTCTCTCTCTCTCTCTCTCTCTCTCTCCTCGTCATCTAAGTTCCTCTTTCTCCTTTTTTGGCGTTGGTTTTTGTTTCTGGGTCTTTCGTCGTCTTTCATCACTGTTTCCTTGTCTGTCTGTCTGTCTGTCTGTCTGTCTATCTTTCTGTCTATCTATATGTTTGTCTATCTTAGTGAAAGGATTGCTTGACTGATAGCATAACTGACGTAACTAAGAATTAAGTATATTTTATCTGTATATTTTTAAAGCATTTATATTACGATCCTTTAAATCAGCAAAACCAAAAATTTTACACGACATTTTACCGCCTCTGAAATTATGGATTTTTTTTTTTTATATACTCGGGCTCCCATGATTTTTTTTTTTTTTTTCCGATGAATGAAATAGCGACCAGTTATTACTAAGAGCTGTCCCGACCAAAAAGGGGTCAATATAGGGAAAAAAATGGGGTTAAATAACTGACTTAGCTGGTTATGGAAGAGAGGCTTCATCTTGTTTCTGTGATTTTTTATATTGGTGTTATTTTTAGTTTTTAGCCAGAATTTAATGCCATAGGAGTTGAGTTTATTGTTGCGGTTTTCAGACGATTTTATTCAGTTCAGGCGAGACTTCTTCAGCCGGATGGGTTACATATAAGCTTCAGTAGTAAGGCTTTCTCTTTGTGGGCGACTCTGATTTGGCAGATAGATAGATAGATTGGTAGATAAATAGATCGGTGGATAGATAGATAGATAGATTGATAGACAGGTAGACAGATAGATAAATAGATAGATGGCTACTACTACTACTACTACTACAACTACTACTACTACTACTACAACTACTACTACTACTACTACTACAACAACTACTACTACTACTACTACTACTACTTCGACTACTACTACTACTACTTCGACTACTACTACTACTACTACCACCACCACTACTACTACTACATCCAGACTGTCCTATTCACCTCCTGAGACTTTTCTGATACGAGGGGTTAGATTTGTCCTTCGTTAACCCCATCACACCAGGGGTCCTTCGTAAGCTGAATAAAATCGTCTGGTGGTAGCAAGAATAAAGAATAATTAAAAATGCGTCATCAGATTGAAGGGGATCAGCAGCTTCCTGGACCCCCACATCCATTTTATCCACTTCGCCAGCATGGAGCTAACTCTCCAAAGCAAAACACACTCTCTAAAGCCTCTTATCTACCATCTTATTTCTACGTATGGCACTAGTGTAATTTCTTGTATGCAGTCTATGGAATCTAAGTCGCTGATCAAAAGACGCAAAGAACAAACAAGAGAATGGTAAGGTGAACTATGTCAAACAAGTCGGTAACACGAGATGCTTAAGACTCGTGACCTGTCGAATATATGAGCCTATGAATCAGTTATCTGTCAGAAAGGTTTAAAGTTTTGAGTATGTTTTAACTTCACAGTGCAATGAAATGTTTAAGTGGAAGAATTATTAAAGCCACACACAGCAATGCATCTTCACCATGATCAGTCTCGGTAGCCTATATGGGTATGATTCATCCACCTAAAGTCTGACCTCGTTGACAGTGAGTGAGAAGACGAGTAGTTGGAGGGGAAACAACATAAGACAGACAGGGGAAAAGGAAAAATCCACATAGCTTATTGCATCTTCTCATTACACACTTTCGCCATAAAAGGTGAATAATAATTCCTCCCAACCAAAGTTTGACATGGCTGACAGTGAGCGGGAGGTTAGAGGGGAAACAGTGCCATCAAAGGAAAGGGGAAGCAGCAATGAAGAGTTACGACTTCAGTTAAATGCATTAGCACACGAACACGGATTTTTTGCTTGTGAGAGCACGTGGGTATATTCTCGCCTCTAAAGTTTTACCTAACATAACAGTGAGCGAGAGGCTAGAGGGAAGACAAACGTAATCACCCAACTTACTGTCATCTGCTGTCCATGCTGGCTGACAGGTGAGAAACAGGAGAGAGGTGATGAGGAGACAGGTGTGGGGCACCCCAAGTCTTGCCTTCGAACACATCACACCACACTTTAAGCTCTTGCGGTTTTATCTCTCACAACTCATCCTTTTATTAATTTCTTTTTTTTTAGCACCTTTTTTACTTTTTTGTGATGGGTACTGTTGTTGATGGTTCTATTATTTCCGTATTTTCTTGGTCCTGTTTTCGGATCTTTCACACTCCATATATTTAGGTGGAAACTGTTAGGATGACGGATGAGTTTTCTTGGGTTGTGTTTTTTATTTTTCTCACACCTTCAGGATCCCTGAAGTCTTGTCTGTCATTCCCCTCCCTCCCCCTCTCTCTTTATTTGTCTCTAACTCTCTCTTTCTGTATCTCTCTCTCTACTTTCGACCCAACTGGCCTACCTCCCCAACCTTAAGTACGGTCCATCCTCCTGTTTGACTTGACCAAGTTTTAATTGGATGTTTGAGTTTGTTTTGAGACCAGGCCGACCCAGCTGAGGAGTCTAATTAGTTCCCTGTATCTTTTTTGAACAGAGGGGCTCTCTTTCGGCTGTGTTTTTTACCCCCTCCCCCTTCGTCTGTTTGTTTACTAATTGCCGGAGGAAGAAAGAACTGCTAAATTCTTTTTCCCACTCCTCTCTTTCTCTCCAGACGAAGCCCCTGTCCTTTCAGTCTTCCTTAAAGGCTACACGACATATCCATTTCCTCCATCAATTTTGTCAGCGGTCGTACTACCCAAAGCTAAAGATATTCAAAGAGACATCATCAGCATTCACCAAAATCCTCCCCGGGGGCAAATCCCGAGCACCGTCACTCAGTATATTGGGCGTGGGAGTGACCTAAGACACGCCCTCCTTCACGTGGGGGTGTCTGACCTTTCGAGGATAAGCGAGAGGGGAGTGAGAGAGTTGACCCTTCAGCAGTGATGACGAGAGCGACACACCCAACACGAACCGTGGTTGAGATCGCACTGGTTCTGTCTTCGTCCTGCCTCCCCTCAGCCCCAGCAGGTGAGGGAGGGAGACAGGAGGAGTGGGAGGAAGGAAGGAGAGGGAGAGGGAGGACGGAACGCATGAGAGAAAACGTGAGCGCTCGGCACAGGATGCTGCCTACACTGAGGCTAACTTTCTGACCTAGTTCATGGGCGCTTTTTAGGGAAACTAAACGCATTCTGTTTTAGTTACCCACTAGATTTCCCCTCCATATTTACCAGTTTACGTCGTCTTCTTTGCCTCAAGTACACAAGGATTTAACTCATCCCAGAATATTTTCCTGATAACCAAACAGCTTTCCTTTGCCGTTTGGATAAGTTAGCCCTTTTTAGTATAATTTCTCCTATATATATCGCAGTACTTACATCATAGGAGGTGTTTTCCTCGTTCTTTATATCGTACTTTTATTGTGTGTAGACTTTACTCTGTTCTATGTAGCTAAAATTCGCTCGTTATAAGTATGCTTCGGTATCCTCGTTTTCTTTTTGGTATTGGTTGGTGTGTAAGGATAACTCGAATCTTTCTCTTGTTATTTCCCATACAATCTCTGTAAGTATATATCAGCAGACTTTTTGCTCTCACTTTTAATTGTGTGTGTGTGTGTGTGTGTGTGTGTGTGTGTCCAATATAGCCTCCCCCAAATGTCTTTCCATCATTTGACAAGAGGGTAGTCATTTTTGTCTGCGGAGGGGAAGGGGCTTAGCAGTTTATTTCGAGACATTTTCCTAAAGCAGAAAAAAAAAAAAAAACATAACTATAGGAGGAATGAAATAAAAAGCAAAAACGTCATCAAAATGAAGGGGACGAAGAAGTCTGTTTCGCCCCTTAACAACGAGTGGGGGTCCCATTACTGTTTCTTTTTTTTTTATTTAGACTGTAGCAAGATTAACATAAAATAACTCGTCCTGTTGAAAGAGTAATCCTTTTAATGTAGTTCCCCGTTACGATTGTGCCATCATATAATGGATTCATACTTTTTCCTCGTTTGCAGTGATGTTAATGTGACTGGCCTTTTTTTTGTATGTTAGTGTGACGAACAGCCTAATCTTATTCTTTTATTTTATTTTTTTCAGTAACATTAGTGTCGTGGACTTCCTTATGTATATTTTCTCTTTCCTTTGCTGTGATATTAATGTGACAAACTGCCATAAACTCATTTTTTTTTTCTTTTGAAGCGATTGAGTGTGACGGAGTGGCCCAAGCTATTTTTTCTTTACATTTCTTTTGGCTCAACATTTCATAACTTAATCGGATCTTTCCTTCTCTTACAGTAATGTTAGTGTGACGGACTGCTTACTTGAATCACATCGCCTGGTGGTAACATGAACGAAATTAGTATCAGTGTAAGCAAGAAATAATGGAATCTGCGTTTGTATGGTAAGTACATACTGTAAATACCTCCCTCCCTGCCTACCTACCTACCTACATACATACCTACCTACCTACATACATACATACATACATAAAAAGATAGACAAAAAGAAAACTAAACAGCAGATATAAAGTTACAATTATAGGCACAAAAAATAGACACATACCTGGTAGATAAAAAGTTAGATATGTATAGACAGACAGATTGATGTATAGACAAAGAAATAGATGCACAGATAGATAAAGATAGACAAAGAAATAGATAGAGACAGTAATGGTCCAAAAGAGGAGAAGCAAGAGGTAAATGAGGTGCATCCATCAAGTCTGTTTTGAGAAGAGGAGGCAAGCATGAGCAAAGACGTGAATACATGTGCACAGTCGGTCACCGTCGATATCTGAGAGGGGCTGAGGAGGTAAGGTGTGATGTGGTGCGAGGATGGTGTTAGGGATAGGTAAGGTGTGATGTGGTGCGGGGATGGCGTTCGGGATAGGTAAGGTGTGATGTGGTGCGGGGATGGTGTTAGGGATGTTGTGGGAAGGGGGTGGGCTGTGATGGGGTGTGCTGGGGTGGAATAGGGGGTGTGGTATGGCGTGGGGTGGTGAGAGGCGAGGTAGGGAGATGGGGCGGGGCAGAGTGAATGAGTGTGGAGTTAGGTGGGGGGGAGCAAGGTTTTTGTGAAGTGGGGTGGGGTGACGTTGAGTTGTTGTGATGTGAACGTAGTATAGAGAGGTGAAGTATTGTGAGGGAGGGTAGAGAGAGATTGGATGGGGTGGTGTGGGGAAGGTTATTACGAAGCGGGACGGAGTGGGGTGGGTTGAGTTGTTGTGGTGTGCGGTAGTGTGCTGCGGATTAAGGAGGGGTGGAGTAGTGTGACGTAGGGAAAGGTAGGTTAAGATGAGCTGGGATCGACAGGATTTGTGTGGACTGAATTGGGATTGGGTCAGGAGAGGTGTAGTGCTGTGAGATGACTTAGGCTGGGTTGGACTGGGGAGAGAAAGCAGGGAGGGTGTGGGTTAGGGGGATAGTGCAGTGTCGGGTAAAGTGGTGTTAAGTGTAAAAGATGTGGATTAGTTTGAGGTAAGTTTGGGCCAGGGTTGGGAGAAGAGGGGGGGAATGTAGGCTAGGGTGGGATAAAGAAGATTGAGGAGGAGTGGGCGAGGTAAGAGGTGGTGTAGAGTTGTAGGGTAAGCAGTGGAGAGGTAGAGTGAGGAAAGGTTGAGTTTTATGGGGTCAGTTCTGGGGTGAGGTTGGAAAAAGAAAATTAAAGTGAGGTGAGATGGGCTCGGGTAAAGTGGAATGAGCTCAGGTGGGGTGGAAGGGGGTGAACTGGGGTAGGATACAGTGGAAGAGGATGGGATAGGACAGAGTGAAGTGGGATGGGATGTGCTAGGGTGGGGTGGAGTGGGAAAAAATAATGTGGGATAGGCAAGGGAGAGATGGAATGATGCGTGGTGGCCAGGGCTGAGGTGAGATAAATTAGGAGAAGGGGGAAGGATTGTGCTGGTGTGTGTGTGTGTGTGTGTGTGTGTGTGTGTGTGTGTGTGTGTGTGTGTGTGTGTGTGTGTGTGTGTGTGTAGAGGTGTAAGTATGTGCATGCGTGCGGGCGTTCGTGTGGCTGCTCCTGACTGTTTTATGGCGCTCTCAGCACGGCCGCCACCACCGCCACTTTGCATGTTTACGTCGACGGGAACGGTGGGCCTGGGAGGAACGGGAGAAGGCGCGTGTGACGTTTGTGGGCGGGAGCAACTGGCCGCCGCTCGTGGTAAAAAACATAAGTAGCTGAGAATGGGCGTCTGGCTGCGAGGCTTTTAGTGAAACTGATGAGCTCACTGAGTAAAGCTACATTTTTTTTTCGTTCCTTTTTTTTCATAACCACTTTTTTCGTTTCTTGTTTTTATAACCCAATCTTTCATTTATTTTTTAATTTCCCTTTTTCTTATATATACCCACATTTTTTATTGATCCTATTTTTCTTTTTTTTTCTAAAACTTTTATTTTTATGAAGTCCCTGTTTTCATTTGTAGCACCGTTTTCCTTATTTTCTTAACTCCATTTATCTTCGTTTTTCATAGCTCTATCTTTTTTCTCTTCTTTTTCATGGCCTCTTTTCTTTCTTCCTTTCTTTCATACTCTTTTTATATGGGTGTTGGTAGGGCCAAGGTGCTACTCAGGGGTTTTATCTACATAGGCGAGGCTTTGGGGTGAAGATAAACAAACTCGCCTCACCTTCCTTAGTAGAAAAACTGTCTAGGTTTGCCGGAGGGGATTAGTAGATATGTAAAAACAGCAAAGATTGATGTGGTGATGTACTTAAGGATGCACTTTTATAAACACTTGATGCGTTGATTTACTTAATGTCTTGGTTTAAAAAGCTCGACGTAAAGAGCACCATTTCCATTTCCTCTTCTCCCTAAAAGTAGAGGTGAGACTGCACCGTGTGTTTTATTAAAGGCAATTTAAAAGCTCAGAAATCGGTGGTTTAAAGAGCTGTTTTTACTTGTACTGACTTAGGCTGTAACGACCCCACCGTATAGCACTTTTGGAGAGCAAGGTTTTATATGGCTACTGCGACACAGAGGGAAGGTGGAGATGGGGCGTCTCTCTCCTTTGATGGACGACCTTAAAGATACCAAGGACACGAACAAGTACATTGAGCCTCTGAATCCGGTTGACGTCTTCCTTAGTTAATCCTAGCAGCTTCCAGACGATTTTATTTACTTTAGGAAAAGCGTCTCGTATTGGAGAAACTATTAAAGCGATACTAACCCCTCCAGCTCTAAAATCCTATCCAGAGCTGAAGAAAGTCGTAACGAGATGAAACGAAAAAAATGACTATCAGGCTCCTATGACTCACCCAGCTGAGTAAAATCGTCTGGCGTTAACTGGAATAGAGTACTAGAGTTGTCCCACCAGTAAGAGGGGTCAGATTTGGCCTATCTCGAAGTGCATCCTTCTTTGCGCTCCTGTCCTTCCTTCTGGCCTTACCGGAGGCGACAATCACACTTAATTAGTGCTGGAGACAGAGAGAGAGAGAGAGAGAGAGAGAGACTGGGGGAGGGGGTACTAAGGGTATAGGGTGAAGTGAAGCGTGGGATTACAAGATGAGGAACAGGAGCCGGGCTGGATGTTTGGATGTTTGGATATGAGAGGCGGGGGGGTACTTTTCTGATGGAAGGCATATCCACCATTTAATCCTTCATTATGAGAGTATTTTTTCTTTAATACATCAATCATGGTAACGTCAGATTTCATTCAGCTGAGGAGAGATTTCCACAAGTAAACGAGTTAATGGGGTTTGATTATACCGCTTTATTGCCAGTCGTCATGTTATAACGAGAATAAGTTTGCTGTAGATGGATGAGGGAGATTTAAGATTTCATTATGAGACCTCGCCAAAGTTGCTGAAGTCTTCGGGAACGAAGCACCTCCTTTCATAAATACTTTAGTGGGCGACCGACAAACAGGTGTCATCCCAAGACATACTCCATCGTTTAATAATAGTAAAAACCTTCATTATTCAGAAGAAATGAACACTGTCAATATGGTAAAGTAATATTAATGGTCTAATCTTCCTACTGTTCCGATATATTAAGGACACCTCTGATAATGCTGAGATCAGATTCATTCCCCATTAACCTCCTTCATGGTTAGAGGAGAATTCTGCAGTATTAGTGTGTGTGTGTGTGTGTGTGTGTGTGTGTGTGTGTGTGTGTGTCTTTGTGTGTGTGTGTGTGTGTGTGTGTGTGTGTGTGTGTGTGTGTCTGTGTGTGTGTGTGTGTGTGTGTGTGTGTGTGTGTGTGTGTGTGTGTGTGTGTGTGTGTGTGTGTGTGTCCATATAGATATAAATTCATCTACCGGATATATGTACACATGCATACCATTACTCTCAAACCCTGTCGCCCCATCCATATATATTAAAAATTCATCAATATCGCCTCCCTATCCCCGGCCTAAACCATCCTGCAAATAAAACCTGCATATGTAACAACTGCTCTATTGAATATTTGTCGTTGTTTCACTGGGCAGGGGAATCTGAATAATAAAACAATAAAAAGGCAAGTGCTGTTTTTGCAGGACACACAAGGGCCTGCTTTGTTAGAGGTATTAAAACACTTTGGGCTATTGAGAGGAAGGATTTGGTGGTGGCTCGTTGGGTGTGTGTGTGTGTGTGAGAGAGAGAGAGAGAGAGAGAGAGAGAGAGAGAGAGAGAGAGTGAGAGAGAGAGAGAGAGAGAGAGAGAGAGAGAGAGAGAGAGACAGACAGACAGACAGACAGACAGACAGACACACAGGGGGAGGGAGAGAGGGAGCAAGAGTTGAACTGATAGATGCCACATATATGTGAATAAATAAAGAGATATAAAACTATAAATGAACCAAGACAGACAAACACACAGATGAGTCGTTATAGACAGACAGGCAGACAGACACACAGAATAAGGAAGGGGAAATACCGGTACAAGTAATGCAGAATGAGAAAAAAAATGACAAAAAAAGAAATGAAAATGATTGGAGGAGAGGAAAAAGAAAATATAGAACTTAATGGAGAAAAGTGTTTGTAAGTTTGATAACTGGAAGAATATTACAAGGAAAAAGAAGAGCGGTGTCTATAAGAAAAAAATATATGCGTTGACGTTGAAAATCAGCCAAAAATAAGTGTTAAATAAAAAAGTAAATAAAAAATGTGAGGATGAAAGAATTAGGGAGGAGAGAAGAGAGGAAAAAAGGAATTAACGATGAAAAAAGGAAGAAAAGGAATGGCGGTGTTGGAAAGGGAGGTAATGATGGTGACGAAAAGAGAGAGAGAGAGAGAGAGAGAGAGGTAAAGGAAAGGGGGAGAGGAAAATAAGTGAAGAAAGGAAGGAAGGAAGGCAAAGAGAGGGTGAGGGAGGGAAGCAAATCTCCTTAGGTGTGTGTTTACCCCTAACTCATCCTCTGACGCACCCAATCATCTTCCTTCCTCATGCCCTCTTTTTACCTAACATTTCTCGCTTTTTATCTTTTTTCTGCCTTCTATCTTTTTCGCTTTTTTTCAGCTTTCTTTCTCTTTGTCTCTCTTTTTCTGCTTTCTTTCCCTGCTCTCTTCCTCGTATCTTTCTTTTATATCTCATTTCCCTCTCCTATTTCTTCATCTTTCTTTCCCTCCCCTACCTGCCTTTTTAATTCCCTCCCCATACCTTCTCTGTACCTACCATTTCTCTCTATTTTGTCTCCTTTTCACTCCATTTTCCTCCCATCACTTTCATCTTGCTTGCTTCCTTCCTTCCTTCACATCGTTCCTCCTATCTTCTTGCTTCCTCTCATTTCTTTTTTTTTTCTCTTTTTTTTAACATTTCTTTCTCTCCCCTCTCTTCCTGCTCTTATTCTCATACCTGCCTTTTATCTACCATTCCTCTCTGTTTATTTATTTATTTATTTTTTTACTCGTTTCTTCCACTTCCTTCTCCTCATTTTCCCTTATTTAGTGTATATTCCTTTCTTAATCTCTCCCATCTGTATCGCCTTATCTCTCTTCTCTTTTCCCTTTCTTCTTCTTAAGCTGCCTTCCCTATTCCTTTTGTCTCCTTTTTTTTCTCGTTTTTCAGTTTTTCTGTTATTTATCGTCTTTTTCTGCCATTTCTTTTTCAGCTCTTTCCTTCTTCCTTGTTTATATCTCTTTCTGTCTTCCTGCCCATTTCTCTCTCTCTCTCTCTCTCTCTCTCTCTCTCTCTCTCTCTCTCTCTCTCTCAGGTGTCTGTTTACCCATAACTCCTTCTCAGACGCAGCCAATCATCCTCTTAGCACCTGTCATCTCTCTCTCTCTCTCTCTCTCTCTCTCTCTCTCTCTCTCTCTCTCTCTCTCTCACTTTTATTACCCCTTATCCAATTACGTCCCTCAGTTTCTCACCATTTCCTTCACTCCCTCTCTCTCCCTTCCGCCTTTCTTCATTCTCTCCATTTTCCTTTCTTTTTCCATTTCGGTCTTCTCTCTATGATTCCTTCTCCATTCTTTCATTATTTTTATCGTCACAGTACTTTCTTAGTTTCTTTCCTTTTTTTGATCTTGTATTATTCTTCTTCCCATTTCTTTCCTTTTCTTGTGTCTTCCTCTCCTCCTTCTTCCGTACTTCCCATCCTCTTTCCTCTTCTTCCCATCTGTCTTTCCTTCCTTCCTTTCCTTCAGAATTCCCGTGTCCATTCCTCTCCTCCTCATCCTCCTCTTTTTTTCTCATTTTTTCTTTGTTACATCTCTCCATCTTCCTCGCAATTGCTTTCTTTCCTTCACCATTTTCTCTTCTCTTCCTTTCCGTCCTCTCCTTCCTCGTTTCATCGTTCCCTCCTTCCCACCTCCCTTCTTCGTTCCATATTTCCCTCCTCTCTTTTCTTCTCTCCCCCCCCCTTCCCAATTCTCTTGTTACCTCCATCTTCCCCTGCTTCTCTTCCCTTCTCTTCCTTCTCCCCAGCCTCCTCCTTCCCTCCGTATTTCCTTCCTTTTCCTTTCTTCTCTTCAGTTCTTTTATTTCCTCCACCACTTTCCTCCTCTCTTAACATCTGTTCGCTTCCTTTCCTCCCATTCCCCCTTCGCTCCCCCCTCCCCTCCCATTCTCCCTTTACCACACTGTCTTCTTAACCTCATCATCCTTCCCTCCATGCAATGAGAGAGAGAGAGAGAGAGAGAGAGAGAGAGAGAGAGAGAGAGAGAGACCTTATAACGGACCTTCAATATGCCTTTTTTTATTATTATTATTATTATTCGAGTCCTAAGAGATCGTTCGATTCAGAAGTCCTTCTCTCAGTTCTCCCTCTATTTATTTTTATTTAATGTCGTCTTCTCCCCTGCATTTCTAGTTTTTCCTATTTTCATATTTTTTATATCCCCCCCCCCATCTCTTTTTTACCTCATCTCTTCCTCTCTTTTTATCACCTCTCACCGTCTTTACTCCCGTCTCTCTTTACCTCTTATCGTCCTCTTCCTTCCTTCTCATTTTCTTTCCTCCATATCTTCGCTTCTCTCTTCCCCTTCTCTCTTCTTAAGGCCCTATCAGTTACCCCCTGCGTCAGATTAGTCTAGGAAAGCCTACGAGGGAAAGACAGGTACTCCAGGTATTTTTAGGGCTATTAGGCGCAGTTACCCGAGGAAACTGGTAACCTGATACCTTTCCCTTCCATAGCTTGTCACGGGAGAGCGAGCATTCTCTCTCTTCTCTCTCTCTCTCTCTCTCTCTCTCTCTCTCTCTCTCTCTCTCTCTCTCTCTCTCTCTCTCTCTCTCTCTCTCTCTCTTTCTCTCTCTCTCTCTCTCTCTCTCTCTCTCTCGTTGTGGAGTCTTGGGGTGATTTTTTTTTCTTACCTTGATATTCTGTTGTTTTTGTTATATATATATATATATATATATATATATATATATATATATATATATATATATATATATATATATTACTTCCTTTTCATGAATAAAAAATGAGGGAAGTTTATAGTCTGCATTTGACTTTTATTTGTGTATGATGAAAGATCCTAATAATAATAATAATAATAATAAAAATAATAATAATAATAATAGTAGTAATAATAACCCCACTCTACAGCTAGTTCCCACCCTCCCACACGCCTAGAGAAGCAACAATCGCTTCTGGCAGTGGTTCATTACTGATAGGGCGTTGGATGTCGTGAGAGAGAGAGAGAGAGAGAGAGAGAGAGAGAGAGAGAGAGAGAGAGAGAGAGAGAGAGAGAGAGAGAGAGAGAGAGATAAGGGCAAGGGTGATGATGATGGTGATGGTGATGATGATGATGATGATGATGATGATGATGATGACGACTTCCTCTCCCTCTGATATTCCTTTAGTTGAGTTCTCTGTCTCCATATTCTCTACGGCATTTAGGTTAGTCTCTCCCTTTATATCTTCTTCAGCCATTTTCTTTCACCTTGTAGCCTCTCGGTTTTTCCTCGTCAAATTGAAGTCTCTCTCTCTCTCTCTCTCTCTCTCTCTCTCTCTCTCTCTCTCTCTCTCCTTGGTATTGCGTTTCAGTCTTACCTGCCTAATATTTCTCCTATTCATCTTTTCCGTTTTTGCATTGTTATCTTGCTTTTGTTACTAAATTACTATTATCCTCTCCATTTATCATCTATTCCCGTATCTCCTCATTTTTAGTTAATCGTCTTTCATTTTCCTACTTATGTTTTTTTACTTTGTGTTTCTTACAGGTACTTATTCCTTGATTTTTGGTCTTCTTCCCACTTATATGTTCTTCCTCTCTTCCTTATTTTCTTTCTATCCTCTACGCTTCACCATCTTCCTGTTCGACTATGTATTCTCCCCCCTCGTCGTCGTCGTCGTCGTCGTCCTCCTCCTCCTCCTCCTCCTCCTCCTCCTCCTCCTCCTCCTCCTCCTCCTTCTCCTCCTCCCCGTTCTTGTCCTCTTTCAGTGGCCCACTCTGCGTTATTCTCTTTCTTCCTCTTCACCTTCATCATGCCTCTCTAATTCCTGACTCATATCCTCTTTCCTCTTCTTTTTTTTTCCACTTCCTCCTCCAGTTCCTCTTCCTCATCCTCTTTTTTTTTTCCACTTCCTCCTCCAGTTCCTCTTCCTCATCCTCTTTTTTTTTCCACTTCCTCCTCCAGTTCCTCTTCCTCTTCTTTTTTTCCCACCTCCTCCTCCAGTTCCTCTTCCTCTTCCTCCTCTGGCCAGGTGTGCTAAAGAGGGCCACCCCAGCGTCCACTCTGCCACCTCCCTGCAATTTATGGCACGCTTCACGCTTCATTTTCTGTTTTTCCCCCACACGCCTCACCTCACCCTCCTCCTCCTTCTTCTTCCTCCTCTTCTTCTTTATGTTTTCCTCCTAGTCACGTACGTTTTCCTCCTCCTCCTCCTCCGCCTCCCTCTCGTCCTCTTCCTCCTCCCTCTCCTTCTTGTTTTTGCCATAGTCACATACTGCTTCCTGCTTCTCATTCATCACTCACATCCTGCTCCTCGTCTTCCTTCGTTCATCCTCATGTCTTTTAACAGGCACGCGTTGAGTTACTTCCTTTTCGACCTCCTCCTCCTTCACTCCTTCCCGCTAACAGCGTGGGAGGGAGGGAGGACGAAAGAGGGAAGGCTGGAAAAGTTAATTATATTTTTGATTTGTATGATGGGTGAGAAAAAAGAAAGTTTAGAAGAGAGGAAGAAGAATGAGGAGGAAATTACGTGGCTGGGAGGGGGAGAGAGGGAGAGGGGGTTGTTTGTGAGGGAAGAAGGTGGAGGAAGGGAGGGAGAATGGAAGGGAGGGGAAGGGTTGTTGGAGTGATGTAGGAAAGGAAGGTTCGTGGGAAAGAGGGAGGGAGTAAGAGAAGGAGGAAGGGGAATTTTGTGATAGGTAGAGGAATGGGGGAATGTTGGAAGGGAGGGGAAGGGTGTGGAAGGGAGGGAGGGAAAAGAATGGCCGTCAGAGGGTGGTAGGGAGAGAAAGAGGAAGGGGAAATCTGTGAGAGGAAGGGAGAAGGGGAAGGAAGGAAGGGAGGTAGAGGAAGGAAGAAAAAGAGTGGGAGTGCTTGGGAGTCAGGGAGGGAGGAAGTGGAAGGGTGGGAGACAGGGAATGAGGAGGAGTGAATGGAACGGTATCTGTGAGGAAGGAAAGGAGAGAAAGGTGAGGAATGAGGGAAGGTATGTAGGTTGGGTTGATGGAGGTGGAGATGGAGAAGAATGCTTGGTAGGGGAGAAACATAGAGGAGTGCGAGGGAGGGAGGGAGGAAGGAAGGGAGAAAAGCGAGGGAGAAGAAGGGAAGTAGGAGAAAGCCTGGCAGGGAGAGAAGGTCAAGACCTGAGAAAATAGTGAAAAGACGGAAACACAGAGGGAGGGAATGTGAGTGGGATGTAGAGAGGGAGAGTGTGTGAGAAGCAAGTATGGGGCATGGAGAGAGTAAGGAAAAGGGAGGGAGAGGGAAAGGGAGGGAGGAGAGGAGGGATGGAGGGAGGGAAGGATGGGGAGTATGTGGGAGAAGGGAGTAATTGACTTAGCGAGGTAGTGATTAAATTTATAAGAAGGTAGGGAGGGGAAAATGAGAAAAGAAGAGAGAGAGAGAGAGAGAGAGAATCTGAGCGAGGGTTTTGTATGGAAGGAAGTTGTAATTAGGTCAGCCCGTAGGAAGAGTTAATGTGTGTGTGTGTGTGTGTGTGTGTGTGTGTGTGTGTGTGTGTGAGAGAGAGAGAGAGAGAGAGAGAGAGAGACGACAGGATTTTGTTGCTGATATAACGCAACTTTCTCCCTAATCTTTAATCCTTGCCTTGGTGCCGTCGGGGTAACTCCTGGAATCTGGTGATCTACATATTCTTTCCTTTTTCATCTCTTGCCACCTCAAGAAGACTTGACTTGGTTTAAAGAGAGACGTCTTATATCGAAGAGGTTTAGGAAAGTTCTAGCTAATCCCCTTCAATTCATAAGTCCTCTCTTGAGCTGAATGCATTGCCTGGGAATAGCAAGACTGAAATGAAAAATGCTGTCTCGGAGTAGCAGTGGTAGCTGTCGTAGTAGAGTTGTAGCTGGTCAAACCCATCAACCGCAGGCATGCAATCACCTCTGCAGTTCTACCCGTGCAGTGAATCGGTGTTCCCCTGCGAGGGACAGCGCCTCGCCATAGGTGGGGTGCAGGGAAGAGTGTCATTGGAGTAAAATGGATAACCTGGACCAATCTGCACTCTCTCCTCAGTCCCATCATGACGCTTGTGTGTTGTAATCCGGTATTGGTCTGAGGTATTTCACAACCATACATTACCCCCAAAACGGACTGTCGACCTAAATGGATAATCGACTTAAGCTCTTTATAAATGGTCATCGACTTAAACGCCTTATAAATGGACAATGGATTTGAGCGCTTTATAAATGGGCAATGACCTTAAACTATAAATGAGCAGTCGAGGCAGGCGCATTGTATATTACCACGTCGAGTAAGAAAATACGAGATCACTAACGTCGTCAGCCTTGGCAACACTGGTAATAAGCCTGGGCAGTATTAGGCAGTAATTCTTCCTTAAGGTAATAGCTTGAGAGATATTAGGCATAAAGTCTGAGCTCTAATATAATGATTAAAAGATTCCAGTTGACTGCTTAGGGAATGTGTCACCTTAAGATTAACAAAGGGGTCCAGTTGTCGTGTGCAGGCTTCCCCGCATGACCACGCACAGTAATTCGTGGATGTTTGAGCGCGTATGTGTTCGTGACAGTATATTAACCCCATCACAACGATGTGGTAGTCTTTATTGTATTGTGACTCCTCCCCGACGATTTTACTCATAATTAAGTGACCTCTTTCGTAATGGAGGATTTTGTGAAAGCTGTGTCTTACCTTCAGATTCGTAAAATCCATTCTAAGTTTAATAAAAACCGTTTAGAGATTGCAAGAATAAAATAAAAACTGTCATGGTGCTGAAGAGGTTAAAGACTTTCACGTGCACTTATATAGTACAAAAGATACAAGTAACATACAAAAGGACGGGAGAAAATAGTAACAGTAATAATAGGGACCCTTTTAAAACCACGTGAAGATCGGGTTTTATCAAGGTGGGATTTGGAAGACTTGTTACAGTGGCTTCTAAATCCACGAATTTCCCTCCTTCGAATGCCACGAACATCAGGCTGTGGCGAGTGTGTGTGTCTGGCCAGTGAACGCTATCAGAGAAACATCGGTGTCTGACATTCACAGTTTACATAAGAGAGCAGGAGTTGATTTATGGATAGAAAGTGTATTTATAACGGTCAGGAGTGTGTTGCATGTGTAATGCAGAGTGTCCTTACGTCTTACCTGTCCTTCCTACCTGCCCCTTGTCCTACCTGCCCTGTACATCACCTGTCCAGCACAACACCTGTCCTACACATCACCATCACCTGTCATGGACTTCTGTGTTCTCATTAAATGTAGCAGTGCACTTTGTATATTTAGCTAGACTTCGTTATTCGATGTCTTTGAAACAACGCAGGAATAAACACCCACTTTTAATTCTCTCTCTCTCTCTCTCTCTCTCTCTCTCTCTCTCTCTCCTAATCACTGAGGCATACAAAGAATCGTCCACCAAAGACAATTTTTACGCGTACCTGAGCACTCTGTAATGGCACACACACACACACACACACACACACACACACACACACACACACACACACACACACACACACACACACACACACACACACACACACACACACACACACACACACACACACACACACACACACACACACACACACACACACACACACACACACACACACACACACACACACACACACAAAGACATACCTCTCTCCACGCGATCATCAAGAGAAGGGTAGGGTTATGTTCAGGTCTCCTTTGATGTGCTGGAAGAGGAATGTACTGAGGTGCTTCTCCTTCCTTATGTGTTAGAAATGAGAGAGAGAGAGAGAGAGAGAGAGAGAGAGAGAGAGAGAGAGAGAGAATGTAAGTAGGGGAGAGAAGAGGAGAGGGGAGATGAGGGGTGGAGGGAGGAGTACGGTGCCAATCAGCTAACAAAGGCCGTCTCGCACTACCCATTGGTCGACAGTAATTCCCATTTCCTGTTTCTACCTCCCACCACCCCACCTCGCCCCCCCACCAAACTGTTATCAACTCATTAATGCGCCGATTGCTAATTCCTCCCTGGGCCTCTCGTCTGTGTGTGTGTGTGTGTGTGTGTGTGTGTGTGTGTGTGTGTGTGTGTGTGTGTGTATGTATTAACTGTATTTGTTTAGAGTAAAAGCATGAGATAACAGGTATGTATATATAGTACATTCAGTGAGTCTTTTGAAGCTGGGTATAATCTGTGTTTTTCTATGTGTAGGTGTTTATGATGGACCAACACTTCAGGTTAATGACATATCAATTTGTTTTCAGTCACTTCAGTAACCGTAGAAAAATTAAAAGGTCCCCTTGTTCAAGAGGTTAATGAGATTGCTTTGAAATCATTAGAGTACCATGTGAGACTAAACAGAGAGTGAACAGGAGTTATGTCGATGAGAGTAGGAGGAGAAGAAGACCGGGAATGAAATGAAGAGGTAACTGGTGGGCTCAAAGTGGTGACAGGAAGGGGTATTGAATTGGAAGAGAGAGACTTGGAGGTGTGTTTGTTTGCGTTCTGTACCAAGTTACATTCTGACTAACGTGTGTGAGAGAGAGAGAGAGAGAGAGAGAGAGCCTGTTTATAGTCGCCATCTAAATCTCTGGGCGCACTCTTTCATCTTTTTTGTGGTGGATGGTTTTGTAATTCTGTACTTGCAGAGCTCTTCTTTTTTCTTCTTTTTCCTTTTTTCATTTGAGTGACATTATTATTCCTCTCGACATTTTCGCAGGCCTTTCACTGCTTTACAAATGGATTGATGCGATTGGCAATTGGCATTTTCGTTAGAGTCGAGACAAAATTGATAAATGTCGCCCACCACCGCCTCCCTGTGTAATTTAGCCATTCCTGAATACCTGCACACCTGCACAAAGCATCTTTATTTTTTTACCACGATGCCAATAACCTGCTGTGCACTATTCAGTTTGGCCCAGAGTTTCGTCGTTTTGCAGCTTATTTCACGTAGTGCCGATATTTTTACTCTCCCACATTTTTGCCCTTTTGCATCGTATTTCTTGTACTTCTTATATTTTTACTTTCCCATATGGTTGCCCTTTTCCAGCTTATTTCAGGTAGTTCTTATATTTTTACTTTCTCAGATTGTTCCTCTTTCGCAGCTAATTTCATGTAGTTCGCAGATTTTCCTTCTTCTGGGGTTTAGTTTGGTTAAGCCAGTGGCAGGACAGTGTTACGATTTTACATCCTTTCCATTGCATTTTCTCATAGCAAGAATTATTGTCAGGTTTTAATCTTTTGTTACAACTCAGCTTTCAAGATGGAGAGATGGCATTTTGTGACCAAGATAAGAAAAAATATTGCAAATTTTCTGAAGGGATAACAAATTCAAAGTGTAATAATCTGATGCAGAATTTCACTGCATGAGGAAGGCATTATTTTGTCAGTCTCGTCGGGTGTGATGGGTAATTTGCAAACTTATGTTATTCCCAGGTTGTTTTGCTCTTACGTCTTCAGCCAGGTCGATGTTGGAGATTAGAGAATTACAAATTCATCTGTCAGTCTCCTCGTGTAGGGAGGGGGGGACGTGTGTGTGTGTGTGTGTGTGTGTGTGTGTGTGTGTGTGTGTGTGTGTGTGTGTGTGTGTCTGTGTGTCTGTGTGTGTGTGTCTGTGTGTGTGTGTGTGTGTGTGTGTGTGTGTGTGTGTGTGTGTGTGTAACAGACAGAGACAGAAAGAGAGACGTGTCATAATTACCCCTAAATGAACTGTACGTCCATACACCAGGTAATAGTTAGACATATTAAAGAATTGTATTGAGTAAGGCGGAGTGTTGAGGGTAATTGCATCAGTAGCGTACGTTATGTGGACGACCCGCCGGGGACAAATTGCTACCGCCGTTTCTAAGGCAATTCCATTTTCTTAAAACAATTTGGGCCAGTTTCAATTTTAGCCCAAGCAGATTTCATCAGCAGGGAACGAGAATTTGTGTAGCTAATTAGACCTTAGGGTAAAAACACGGATCCTAATATAACACGTACAGTTTGGGACAATATTTCTTGTACAATTCCTTTCAAGTCTACTTCATACCTAGGGAATATCCATCACTTTCCTCCCTGTTGTATCATACTAAATAACATCATCTATGGGCGAAGAGAAACATAGTAAGCCTCTCAGCCCAAGTATATTAGCCAGTGGAGAATAGTGAAAAGAGGGTGAAATATTTGGCGAACTACTGTCTCTGGCTGTACAATGGATATTCCAGCCTGTTACGAGTTTATATATATATTTTGCTAGCTAATTTCACGCTGTATTGGACTGCTGTAGTGGGCGGTGCATAAGGTGGGTGAGGGTCGGAGTGTGGGTGGCAAAGTATATCTCTTTAGTTTGTCTTTTTATATTTATTATTTTGTGCAATCCCCAAACGATTTTATATAATTTAGGGGACACTCAAAATGGAGGGATTATATAAAGCCATCAGAGAGAGGAAAGGGAGAGAGAAAGAGAAAGGGGAGGGAGAGAAATGAAAAGAGGGGGGGGGTGAGAGATGAAAGGTAGGTGGAAATGGATGAGGGAGAGGGCAACGGAGAAATGCATTTATACTAAGCATGTTGAGGTCAGGGGTAATTCCCTTAGCTTAATAACAGAGGTAGCCCTGAATAAAATATAGAATTCTAAGTATTATATTCTGGTGGTATACTGAACATAACTGCGGTGTCATACTGACTGTATTTATGGTAGTAAGCTGAATATGATTTTATACATATGCTTAGTGAATTAAATAATCGAAACATAATGCATTATAGTAGAAGGTCTGGTATTAGTGCCCAAAAGGTGAAATGCAAAGGTTTATGAGTTCTCTGTAAGTTTGAGGGAGGATTAGTAAAATAATAACTGTCCTTGTTTATCAGCCAGAATATTCGGCCGTTCCTCATCCCCAGTGGACTTGTTGCGTGTTGGGTGTGGCGCTGCGGACACTGCTTTACTGTGCTTCCTTACCTGCACACACACACACACACACACACACACACACACACACACACACACACACACACACACACACACACACACACACACACACACACACACACACACACACACACACACACACACACACACACACACACACACACACACACACACACACACACACACACACACACACACACACACACACACACACACACACAGTACTTAGCTCTGTCCTGCGGGGGTTGTATTAGGGTGTCGTAACTAGCTTTGGTTATGTCTTATTTTCGGTTACCTTGGGATTTCTGTATTAGATTTTGTTTGTTTCTTTCTTTCATTTTCATAAATATTTGTCTCATTTGTTAAAAAATCTACTCACATATCAGATGGTGTTGATGATGATATGATGATTGATGAACTCTTTGGTTGTTTTCCAGCAAAGAGTGAAGAAGAGTATATTCAGTCAACCCATCTCTCTACAGTTTTCAAGCATGGACTCTGGACTGAAGAAAATACAGTTCAAGAAGAGAATTTTCATCGATGGGTATCCTGGTCAACCCTCAACTCGACGTAAGGTAGGTGTGAAGATTCATTATTTAAGGGGCAGTACTTTTTAAAGAGGCTTAGCAAATATCACAGCAATTAATATTCACAGCAGTTGAATATTACCACTGATCGCTTTGATTTTCGCATTGGTTAGCGTAGTGTTATTCCAGGTTAATTGTGTAGTGTTTTGTGACTTTATGAGTGACGGCAAACTTAATATAATCTGAGAGTGATTTTTATTCCCAGATTTTCTTCTCAGTTTAAGGTTACGTGTTTATGTATACAGTACAGCCCCAGTTGTTTTTGTTGTCCTTATGTTTTAATGATTATAGATGTTTATTGCTGTTATTGTTTTTATTATTATTTATTCATTTATTTATATATGGTAGTTGCCTTTTATAAAGTTATTTTTATTGATGGTGGATGACTAGGATCCAGGTAAGGCATCATGTTTGTTAACGCTATTGATTTCGTTTTGTCGTTATTAATATGTTCTCGTATTTTTGTTGTTATTGTTGTTTTACCATTTTCCTTTATTGTTGCTATTTCCTTGGTTGCAGATTTCCTGATATTATTATTATTATTATTATTATTATTGAAATTCTGAATTCGTTTAATTATTTGTTTATTTCTTGTCGTTGTTGCTGCTTTTGAGGAAACTGAAATATTTCCTTAGTTTCTTACAAGTGTCCGTCAAAATAATATTCTTCGTTTGTCCTGGAAGACGTAATCATATAAATGGCGGCGTGAGGGGAGGGGAGAAGATAAGCAATGCGATAGAGAAGTTACTGGTTTTCATAGGAGTGAGAAGGTGATTAGAGGCGGTGTGTCAGGGGAAAGTTAATGGTAGGTGATATTATGTTCGTGTGTATGTGTGTGTGTGTGTGTGTGTGTGTGTGTGTGTGTGTGTGAGAGAGAGAGAGAGAGAGAGAGAGAGAGAGAGAGAGAGAAAGGGAGAGTATTAACTATTTATAATCCCTTTTTTGGTGCGAAATCCTCTCAGTTGCATGAAATCATCTGGAGTTACCGAGATTAAGAGACCATATCCCTTTTCAACTATTTGCTTACAAGTTACATAATCATCACTTAGCCGAATCAAATCCTCTTATTAACAAAAATTACAATACCATATCCAGCTTCAGCTATCACTGTGAAAAAGGTATACATACGTAATCTTTTCTCAGCTTAATCATGCCGTGTGGAATTAGCCAAAAATATCACTCCACCCAGTATAGACCGTGGCTGTGAAGGAGTTTACGAGACAGACTCCCGATAGGTCAAGCGGCTCACCTGACATTTACGAGAGAACTGACATTAATGCTTCCCCCTGCTGAACGGAAGAGCGCTGGGGAAAGGGAGGATTGATTATTTTCTTGAGCCGTGGGAGAGATTGAAATGTCTCGTCGAAGCTAAATACAGTTGACTAGGGATATCAAAGAGTATATACATAAAAAGTTGTAGATTTTAAAGTTGTCTGAAGATGAAACGAATAAAATAAAAAAATATATTGGATTACTGAGTTTTCTGAGGGTAGCAGCAAAAATAAGAACCCCACCAACTCTCCCCTCCCTCTCTAAATACTCACCCCACGTCCCCCCATCCATTCCCGTCTTAAGCATCCTCCAGCGTACAGCATTTCCTAGTTTCCAATTTCATCCTCCACTCCCTATTTTCCCGCCTCCTACCTCATTATCCCCCCACATACTCCACCAACCCTCCCCTCCCTCTCCAACCCACTCATCCCAGGTCCCCCTGTCATAAGCATCTCCCAACGTACAGTATTTCACTGGCTTCCCACTACTCGCCTCCCCCACTTCCCAGCTTTGTACCCCATCATCTCCCACGGACCCCACCAACTTTCCCCTCTCCCTCGAACCCACTTACCCCAGATCTCCCCCTCCTCCTTTCTTTGCCCCCTTAATGAGAAAATACCCGACATTTGGCGAAGTTGCTGATGCCCGCGGGACCTGAGCATCCCTTGCAGACGAATAAGCTGACGGCCAAGATTGTTTCCAGGAAGAGCATTAGAATGAAGGTCTTTTAGAGTCAGAGGGGCGAAACGCTGCCAAAATTTTGGGGTGAAGATAATTGAGCTTAAAAGTTTGTGCCATTTATTTATTTATTTATTTATTTATGTAATTTCTCTATCTGTATATCTGTATCTATCGCTTTCTCTATCTGTATCTGTCTGTGCCTAAGTATCCGAGTAACTAACTGTGCGATTAATTGATGAACTTATTCTAGCAAGACTAATAATCATTTTCAGTATACCATTTGGCCAAACTCTTCTGCCGGTCACCCAAAGTCCCATTGTCGCGAGATGCAAGCTACGAGTATATTCAGTGTGCCACGTGCCCAGCCTCTTTCATCTTACCCCAAAACATCGTATTTTCCGAGGTGTCTTAGGCTGACGGGATGACATAGGAGGTTGAAGTAGGAAATTAGCGCTGGTGCAAGGATATCAGTTTTACTTGCAAAATTAGGATGTGTCGTGAAGTGGCTTGTATTTTAGGGCCGTATTCCGAGAGACCTCTTACTGCCTATGCTTTGGCGATTTATTTTGGTTGTTGCACCTTATTCTTCTTTGTATGTCATGTATATTTGTTCGTCATTGATTCGGTTTTCGTCAGGAAAATTATTAAAGGCACCGGAATTATTCATCCATCCATCCATCCATCCGTCCGTTCATCCATCCATTCATTCTTTCATTCGCCTCCATCATTCCCTTTCTACCTCCCTCCTCAATCCATCCATCCATCTATCCACGCATCCACCCACCCACGCATCCACCGACCCACCCACGAATCCATCCATCCATCCATCCATCCATCTATCTGTCCATCCACCCATCCATCCATCCATCCATCCATCCATCCATCCATTCACCCACCCACCCATCCATCCATCCATCCATCCATCCATCCATCCATCTGCCCATCCATCCCTTCATCGATCCACCCTGCCCATCTATCGTGAGGGGGTGATCTACTTAATGTGGTGCCTAAGTTTAATATTACAGCAGCTCTTAGGCCTACATACTTTATTGCTTTGCCCCACTAAGAATTTTGGTCTGTCTACTTGTCCATCTATCTGGCTTTCGAACATGTCTCTCAGTCTGGCGTTGCCTGTCTTTCAATACCTCAATCTAGCCATATATTTCTGTATGTACATTTAATGTAGTGGTGTATGGTATGTAGGAGGACTACTGGGCCTTAAGAGCAGGCTGTGAGGCCTATGCCCAGAGTCGAGCACATTAAAAAAGAAAAAAAAAAAACTACAGTACCCGTCTAACACACACTCTCTCTCTCTCTCTCTCTCTCTCTCTCTCTCTCTCAAAGAGTATCTGTCTGTCTGTCTTCCTATTCAGTCATTGTTTGTCTGTCTGTCTGTTAATCTGTTTATTTGCCTCTATCTCTCCATCTATGTCTGTCTATCTATCTGCCTATCTATCTGTCCGTGTATCTGTCTATCTATCAGTCTATCTACCATCAAAGGGAGGTCTGCTTAAGGCTGTTTAATATTTCAGGGAGCGCTGTTATCTTTATTACTTTACTAGAACACAAGGAGCCTCGAGTAATGACATAATGGGTAGGGGAGGTTCCTTAGAGAGAGAGAGAGAGAGAGAGAGAGAGAGAGAAAGAGAAATTGAGTGTGAGCGACAGGAGCCGGATATTACGGAGAATTTTATGCATAGAGACGGAAGGGAGGGTAATTTTTGAGTTGTCTGAGAGAGAGAAAGAGAGAGAGAGAGAGAGAGAGAGAGAGAGAGAGACTTTAGTTTTGTATAGTTCGCTATTTTTTTGTGTGGAATGCTGAGTAGAATTCATTAATAATTGCTTTATTATTATTATTAGTAGTAGTAGTAGTAGTATTAGTATTATCATTATTATTTTTATTAATATATTGTTCTTATTAATGTTTATACTTACTGTTATTATAATCGTTTTATTGTTTTTACTGATAATGATATACAGTGCATGTATTTTGTCTTCATGTTCGGATAGTTGTGCATTAAGATTTTGCCAGAAGAGTTTCGTATTTTGCCATTTTTTAACGCCTGTAAAGGAAAAGGGAGATTGTGATTTTACTTTTGTCGATTATTGCTTTTGTCAGTCATTCCCTCTGTCTATCCACACAGTCCTGTCTCAAGTTTTGGTTTGATTGCAGACTGAGAGTAAAGCTTTCATTTCACTGACAGTACGTAAACGATCATTTAGCATGTCAGCAGCTCACCGCGGCTAACAGTAGATGAGTTTAGCTGATATTAAGTCGTACGAGCCAGAAAAAGCTAATAGTATCGTCTTTAACTGTTTCTAAAGCAGCTGACACCAGATGGTTTTATTTTGGCGCCTGAAAAACGTTAATCCTAAGCATTATTCTTATTCATGAAAAATATATAGAGTTTTTTTAAATGAATAGTTACGATATAAAACGAAACTTTAAAAGGACGAGTAATATCTCCCTCTTATCACCATGCCTCACTGAAAAATACTCTTAAATTTCTGTTACCTTATTCCTTCAAACATTCTTATGCCTACTGCACTGCTGCTCTGAAAAAGGTAATATGGACAGCTTGTAACCTCTAGAAGTCTCCGTCATTTAGCACCCAAATTTCACTTCCATAAGAAAGAGTCGGCAGTAAAACACCTTCATGCAAGAGAAGAGTTGTAGTATTAGCAGGTAAAAAAAAAGTCGGTTCTTTCTATACTGAGTCTGGCTTTAATCTGCAAACACGCCAAACCTCCCTCTCAAAAAAAAAAAAAAAATGAATGAAAGAAATAGGAAAGCAAAGAAAGCAGAAAAAATATTACCCACCCTTGCATCACTCTGGATAAGGAGGGAGGAACATTTGTAGGTTTGCTTTCATGCGACGGAACTAGGTCACTCTCACAACTTGGATACTAAGTCGTTGTTGCATGACATGGCGAGGCTTAGTTATAAGGTTGAGTCTTCCTGGTTACTAATCAGATCAACCTTCCAATCTGACTATACCTGGCCATCAATTGACCTGAAAAGCGTTACGGGTGCTGTTATCATATCTGCCTGTATATTATCCAACAACGAATCCTGTCAGTGATGGCCACGATAAAGAGACTTCCTGGACATTTCTGTCAGCTCCCGGTAACAACCCTTCATCCGCCACGACCCACCACACGCCCTTATACACTCTCCCACCTGGTACCTCCGCCCCTGCAACACGTAATGGCCTTCTAATCAGCTTGTGCCAGTCAGTCATCTAGTGTCAGGGTAATGAGAGAGTTGGGTTGGCCTGACGACTCCTCTCTAATTTGGTGTGTCAGCGCAGATTAGTCCCTGTACTACGACAGGTCAACTCAGTGCTGGATAAAGTCATCAGATTACTCGTATTGCACGAAAAATATGCAAACTCATTATCCAACTGAAGAAGTTAAAGAGGCTGTTTCTTAGTCCTTCTTTATGAGTGGTTGTTTGTTATGTGAATAAGTACATCAGGTGGTAACTGGAACAATACCAAGGGTTATGTGAGTATGGCATTTCTTTTTAAGGAATATACCAGTTTAACGTTGCTGGTATTAACTGGGACGACGTTGTGTTAATAGAAATATATATATATATATATATATATATATATATATATATATATATATATATATATATATATATATATATATATATATATTGTTATGAACCTAACTCTTCAGATAGGGACTCCGTTTTTTAAGACCAACGTTGTATTTCTCCCACGCGATAACAGAAGTTTGGTCCCTTCTCAAACGTCACTCTTGACCACTAATGCCCACCATTTTACATTTGGGAAGGTGTTGTGGCTTTAACTGAGATACTGTGTAAGGTTATTAGGAAGACCTGTTAATTAAAGCGAAGCCAAGTCCACATTTGATGGAGCCCAGTGTCACGACCCCACACTTTCTTGCACACCACCGACTTCCCCCGCAGTATATGCTGTGTTCGTGTCATATAATGCTCTGAAGCGATATTCATAACATTTCTTGAGCATATGATGTCCATACAGTTCTTAGTTTATCCATTTAGCTTCTCTCATAAAACATCTACATTCTCCACACCTAAAATGGAGAGAATATTGAACTGAAAAATACAGGTCAAGAATATTCCAGACGGAGAGTAACCGCCATACAGACTTATATATTGAAAAATGTGCACAAGGTCCATCATGAATACCGCCTCGTATCTTGGCCTCAGCGTTCGAGTTTTTCCTCTCTCACTTAAGAACAGCCTTCTTGAAACTTTATTACTGGATTAACACGTAGGAGGCGAAGATCCTGTCATTAAAAGGCATAAACTAGGTCTTCAGTAGTTAAAAATAGAAGTGCAATAGCTGGGGCCGCGAGGGAAGAAAAACAAGTAGTGGTCATTTTGTTTGTTATTTGCTCTCTCTCTCTCTCTCTCTCTCTCTCTCTCTCTCTCTCTCTCTCTCTCTCTCTCTCTCTCTCTCTCTCTCTCTCTCTCGTTGCCATTTGTCTGTTTAGCTCAAATATGTCTGTCTGGCTATGTCTGCCTATGTTTCTATGTATCTGTCTATATGTCCTATTTTCTATCTTTGTATGTATATATGTATGTATGTATATCTATTTTCATTTTATCCCTTTCTTTCATACAAGCCACGAACTCTTGAAACTTTGCAGCTATTACACCATGAAGCCAGTTTCTCGGCGAAAGGTGTGTCCTGAATTATAGATGAAAGCAAAGGTTTGGAAAGAGTATCAGGAAAAGAAAGTGAAATTACAAATGAAAGAATCAGCCAGACCCAGCCCACGCTACCCAACTATCTGACGTTATTTTTCTTTCTATTTTTTTTTTCTTTGTTGCTCTTTACTGTTTGACTCCACCTTCCTCCACCGTTTGACCCCACCTTCCTCCACCGTTTGACCCCACCTTCCTCCACCGTTTGACCCCACCTTCCTCCACCGTTTGACCCCACCTTCCTCCACTGTTTGACTCCACCGTCCTCCACCGTTTGACCCACCTTCCTCCACTGTTTGACTCCACCTTCCTCCACTGTTTGACTCCACCTTCCTCCACTGTTTGACTCCACCTTCCTCCACTGTTTGACTCCACCTTCCTCCACTGTTTGACTCCACCTTCCTCCACTGTTTGACTCCACCTTCCTCCACTGTTTGACCCCACCTTCCTCCACTGTTTGACTCCACCTTCCTCCACTGTTTGACCCCACCTTCCTCCACTGTTTGACCCCACCTTCCTCCACTGTTTGATCCCATCTTCCTCCACTGTTTGACACCACCTTCCTCCACCGTCTGGCCTCACCATCCTCCCTTGTGTGACTCCGTTTGACTCCACTTTCGCCTAGGGTTTGGCCCCACATTTCTCCACTGACGCAACCTCTCTTTACTGTTTGACCCCACCTCTCCAATTTAACCATATCCCTGTTGCTATGACCCCGCTTTTTCTCCACCGAATCATCTGACCTCGCTGTTTAACCCCACAACCATATCATTTGATCCTTCTTTCTGATTCCACCCAATCTTTGACCCAACACTCTTCCGTGACCTTAAATTTTAAAACCACTTGATCTTTGACCTGTTCTCTTGATGCTGACATCTTTTTGACCTCAGTTCTCCTTCCTGAGACCATCCTCACCTTTGACCTCTCTTCCTGTGAGCTCCCTAGTCTTTCACGTCTCCTCTATATATTCATGAGATTTCTCACTAACGCCTGATACTTTATTTGCTACCCTCGTTTGATTCTTGTAATTTAGTCTTACCCTTACGAGGTACTATTGCGACCGGGTATTCCTTCCCACCCTGATATCTCTAGCGTGTTAATGTGGCAGAGTTGCACACGTTTCATGAATACATCCAGCACTGGCTTATAACAGCTCGTATTATGTACCGAGATTGTTTGTGACGGTGCCATAGTTACGGGTTAAAGAGCGCTGGGTGAGGAGGAGTATCTGACCGCAGTTGTATCTGGTCAGTGTCAGCTAACCTACCGCAGTTCATACTAAAACACCCCTCTTTTATCCCCCTTTCCTATTCGCGTGGGTTCTTCACTTATTCTTTCGGCATTCCTTATCTTATTCACAGTGCATTTAAATATCCTCGACAGCTTCTTTGTTACCCTTGTCTTAGTCTCATAGCTGCCTCATACCTTCTTTTATTATCCTCTGCTTGTGGCCCCACATTCTGGTAACTCTTCAACACTGTCATCACACCTGACCTCTTCCTCTTCCGTGTCTTCGCTTTTCCAGCTCCGACTTCACACTTGACCTCTGCTGTGACCTTTGACTTTACACGTAACCTCATCCCTGCCCTCTGACCTCATTGATACACTCCTGCTTTCTGATCTCTCCTTTAATCTCTGTTTACTTTTTATCTCTGGTTTATCCATGTGCTTCATCTTGTGGCCTCGAGGCAACTTAGGGAGAGAGAGAGAGAGAGTTCTTTTCGTCAGTAATATATCCGTTTTCTACACATTTATTTTTTCCATTGCTTGCTCTACTTCGGGGAATGGCCCCAGGTAGGATTCGTTCTCTCTCTCTCTAAGCCTACGGTTTTCTCAACAATACACAAGTTTGATTGATACATATGCACACAGAGAAATGCACATACACACCCACACAAACACACATATACACATGCACATGCTCTTATATCACACAGACACTGATAAGTATGCACGCAACACATTACACACACAGCGAAGAACAATTACACACTCAGGCAAAATATACACACACGGACACAAGTAAATATAGAAGTAACCACAACCGAATGTACACCCACAGCCACAGACATGTACACACATAAG
>NC_137044.1:15476730-15481730 GCF_032717465.1 Coenobita brevimanus
AATATTAACGTTATTAGATGAGGAACGTGTGTGGGAGGGGTGAGTGAGTGTGTGTGTGTGTGTGTGTGTGTGTGTGTGTGTGTGAGAGAGAGAGAGAGAGAGAGAGAGAGAGAGAGAGAGAGAGAAAGCCAGTCCCCAGTGTTGATTAATTTACCCTTGCTTTTTGTACTTCCTTGGTTCTTTTCGCGTTTTTCTTCTTTTTTCTTTTTTCTCGTCCTTATTTTCTCTTCCTTCCTTTTCCATGTGCTCGATCATAGCATTTTTTCCTCCGTATCTTCTAATGGTTGCTTATATATCTGCATTTTATTTAACTTTCAGAATTCATCATACTTTTATATTTCACAAACAAAACTGGAAATACTGATTAAGACGTTTGATGGCGATAGTCTCAGAAAGTGCCTTACAGTATTTAAAACGCACACACACACACACACACACACACACACACACACACACACACACACACACACACACACACACACACACACACACACACACACACACACACAGTTTGATAGTGGAAGTATGCAATTGAAAAATCAACATATGACTGGATATATGGCTTGGATTATTTGTACGATGATGTTAGTGATGATGATGATGGTGATGATGATGATGATGATAATGAAAATGGATTAAATTGTCTTGCAGAAAAAATAAATAATGACATGTAATCTTGATGCATAACACAGTATTGACATAAACCAAACCAAGAGTATCGACTGGTGTGTATATGTCACTGTGTGTGTGTGTGTGTGTGTGTGTGTGTGTGTGTGTGTGTGTGTGTGTGTGTGTGTGTGTGTGTGTTCATTGTAAATTAAATATGTAAATGGAGTTGTGGGTTGAGAGGGGGAAATGTCACTGAAAATGAAAGTGAATGGGGGTATTGTGTGTGTGTGTGTGTGTGTGTGTGTGTGTGTGTGTGTGTGTGTGTGTGTGTGTGTGTGTGGGAACGCAGGAGATGGGACACAGTGGAGCGAGTAGGTGGAATATGGAGGTGGACTGTAGCTGAAGGTGGAGTGTAGCGTGAGATGGAGTGTGATGAAGCGTGAGCCTAGTGGGAGTCAGTCACACCGGAGGGGGAAGCAGGGGCTGAAGGGGATGGGGGGCTTGTGAATGGGGAAACTGAGCGGGGTCCTGTGAAGGGGGAACTAGGGGGACTTGGAAAGGGGCGAGGGGGGGGGTTTGTTTGAGGGGGAGCTAGGGAGTAGGGACTTATTGAGATGGTTTTGGAAGAGGAGTGGGTTGAAGGGGGCTTGGAAAGGGGTATTTGGGGGGCCTGAGAGGGGTGCTAGGAGGGGACGTTGGGGCGTCATTGTTGTCTTGTTTCCCTCCTCCCTGTCTCGTTACTGGGCGTTGCGGTAATTACACTTCAGGCATCATAACTGCGGGACCTACCTACCACACAATGTCGGGAGCTTCACAATATGGGAACTTCACACAGGGGGACAAAACAACCTTGGGACTTCACGTTATTGGGACTTCATAATAATTTTATAACATGGGGACTTCACATTAACTTCCCGACATAGAGACTTCACATTAACTTCCCGACATAGAGACTTCACATTAACTTCCCGACATAGAGACTTCACATTAACTTCCCGACATAGAGACTTCACTAAATGGAGACTAAGCATCTTCAGGACTTCATATACGGGACCACAGTTTAGGGACTTATGCATGGAAACTAACTTGTTGACGTCACACACGGGGACTGAAAAACTTGGGCTTTTCGCAGCCACACAACACGGGACCTTATATCATCACAACTGACGTGCCTCATGCACAGCATGGGAACTTCACATAGTGGAACCTCACATTATCATAATTCTGGACCTCACATCAGCACAGTTATTGGACTAAGAACATACGAACTCACTTCGCAACATAAAACTTTGGACACTCACAGCATCATTAAACGAGGACCTCACAGCATCACAAGCTGGGGACTTAACATCACAATGTGACAATCTCGCAACATTACAACTTGAATTTCATACGCTGGGGGACTCAACAATTTTACGAGTTTGGGCGTCACAGCTCACAACTAAGAAACTATATATACGACAGAGACTTTACAACAGAAGGATTTCACAGCAGGAGTACTACACAGCAGGATGAGTAAACAGCAGCACAGTTTTAAGGCTTAATAGCATCACAACTTGGGGTCCTCTCAATATCACAACACGAGAACTTCATACTATCACAGTTCAAGTACCTTACATCATAACAACCTGCAGGCCTCATAATATTGAATTGTCATTACTGATGATATTTGAGTATTACAATAGGGGGATCTCAAAATCTCATAGTGTTTCTTACATTATCGCGAAGGGGGAACTCCACAACTTAAGAAACTTTGCATTACTCAACAGGCAGCTTCAGGATATCAACCAGCAATTTTCATTCATAAGCCCTCACGGTCACTGAAACTCGCCATTGAATACTAATATGCAGAAGTAAGAACAGTAATCCCACCGAAGTACGGCCTCGAAACCTGTTACCGTAGCAGTTTGTTCTCATGATACTAATTTTATATACTGTACGCTTCATTTTAATTCGACTTCCCAGAACCTGTACAGCCTGATATTCTACTAATGTTCTTGCATCCCGAGAGAGGCTCTCGTAACCTTCACACACACAGATCCTAATTTGCATTCTTCACCTTATTTTGTTTTACGGTCTAATCCACCAACAACCTACTTTCTTTACCCCGCTCTCTAGCTTCTGTTAACGTCCCACTCACATCCTCGCAAGGTAGCTCACACCGCACAGCCATCCCCCTTGTCAACCTTACACAAACCTATAGTTAACCTTCTCACGTTATAACCTCTTAACACTCCCAAAGCTATCCTTCCTGGCACCCAAGCTCCTTCACAACCTAGTTCCCTGACAGCCTAGTTTAGTCACAACTTATTCACTTTTAATAGCCCACAACGAACCTCCCTCTGAGCGATCCTCCACATACACCAACCCACCCTGCATCATAACCTCATCTCATCTCAGCCTTATCTCTCCCCTGTCAGTCTTTCACACTTCTCCACTAAATCCACCATACCTCCCTTTTTTACACCCTCACACCTTCCGATCTAACCTATATCCCTTGACCCTTTCACTTTCCAACACCTCACCCCTCCCCTCTAAGTTTTCACCTCCCAACCCCTCTCACCTAACCTATTTCCTCCCTTCTCTTCACACTTTACACCTCCCTACCTGGCTCCTCACCCATCAGCCCCCCACCCCTCACACTTTCCTGCATAATCCTTCACTCCTCCCCCCTCCCCCCAACGCCTTACCCCGACAACTAACCTCCCCCAACCTGACAGCAGTGGTGGTGGTGGTGGTTGGTGGAGTTAGCGCACCGGGCCGCCTCCACCGCTCAGTTCCGGGAAATTAACTCTTGTTTAGGTTCAAAACTGAGGCGGGGGAGAGAGGCCGCGCGAGAGGAGTGGGTTTTAGAGCGTGAACTTGCACGGAATGTTTTTACCTTTGGTTCTTTAGATCCTCAGACTTCTGGTGTAGTAACTGCTCCACTTACTGGAAACAGTTGTTCTTGAAAACATTGTACTACTTTCTCTATATATCTATATACAGTATATATATATATATATATATATATATATATATATATATATATATATATATATATATATATATATATATATATATATATATATATATATATATATATATATATATATATATACACACACACACACACACAGGAGAGAGGGAGAGAGAGAGAGTTCTTTGGCACAGGTAGCATAATGCGTTCTTTTCTGTTAAACAGCACGCTTTACCTAATTAAGGTTCCAAGGTTAAAAGCATTTCCTTCAGCCACTACTGGAAGTGCGCAGCAGTTCACTTTGACGTAGCCTGAAAAGTAGATCAGCTCACTTACCACTTCGGCAGGCGGGTTTGACTGATTTCTGGGTAATACTTTAGGTGACACTAGAAGCTTCGTTGCACGGTTTACTTGGCGATTTATTAAGGATATTACATTCTCTTATGTTATATAGTATCAGTACCTGCATAACTGGTCTTTGTAACGCAAGAGGATAAAAAAAGTGTTAATATGAAAATAAAGTCGCAAAGGTGTTGCGAGGTGTGCTGTGCCACCTGCAGTATGTCCATAAGTCCTCTCCCCGGCAACACCAGATCACTCGCACATCAGCCGAAAAAAACGCTTTGACTGTCGCTGTGCCAAATTTCAGGGTGCATTTCCATCTCGTTAGCCGCGTTGAATCCTCTTAGAGCAAGCCCAAGAGTGGACAGGATGGCCGGTAGGAGTGGGGAGGGGGGGAGTGATGGAGAGGGGAAAGAGGAGTGAAGGAGGGGAATGATAGAGGGGAGTGAGGGGAAGGGAGTGATAGAGAGGGAAGGGGGTGTGGGAAAGTGGAATCCAGTGATAAACAATTTCAGCATGTTGTAAATCTTAACTTCAGGCATTTTATTCTAGTTAACAGCACGTGATATTTTTGACTTAACTCTTTTGGTGATCCCTTGTTCTCTCTCTCTCTCTCTCTCTCTCTCTCTCTCTCTCTCTCTCTCTCTCTCTCTCTCTCTCTCTTTCTCTCTCTCTCATCAATAGATCAAGCCCTGTTTTGTGAGGATAGTGCTTGGGTTCTCGCGTGAGGTGAAGCCAACTCATTAATTCTTCACTCTCCACACTTCACTGCCCATTTACACTCGTTCCCGGCTGGTGGATCGGTGTGTGGGTGTGTGTGGGTGTGTGTGTGTGTGTGGGTGTGTGGGTGTGAGAGAGAGAGAGAGAGAGAGAGAGAGAGTAACTGACATTTAACTGAACTAACAGCAAGTGATTTTCTTTAACTTAGAGAATTTCTAGTAATCAGAAGGGTTCCTTACATTAAAGTCATACATTTTAGTACATTATCCTTTGACTGTAGTTCATGGTCCAATACGACTTATAATCACTTTAAGTCAGTGTATTCTGTATAAAATCTATACAGGAGGAGTCCTTGCGTTGACGATTTCAT